>NC_056742.1:109564508-109807008 GCF_019279795.1 Protopterus annectens | reverse complement strand
GCTAAATATGTAGAAACCCATATCAATAAAAGAAATAAAATACCAAGTCAAGAATATAAACTTGGCAAAAATCCTGGATTGGGTGGTATTATACAAGAAATCAAATTATTTCCACAAAGTATTATTCAGTTATAAAAAAATGACTGTACATTAAATTTTATCTTCTAATCAGATTCCTCAGTCTTGGAGATATTCTTTAATCGCACTAATACCGAAGCAAGATAAAGATCCAGAAATATGTTCATTATATAGGTCTGTATCACTATTGAATGCTGAATACAATTTATTTTTTGTCACTGTAGCAAACAGACTAAAAAAATTACATAAAATTATTCATAAATATCAGACTGGTAGACAAGCACTAGCTGGTATTAAAAGGTTTAACTTTGATCAACTACGCAAATATGAAAAAAACTAGCTATAATTTCTTTTGAAATTGAAACCACTTTTGACTCAAAATTATTTAGGATATAAGAACATTATGGTAATCTTGAAAATTTTATAGAAATGCTAAAAAAGTGTATATACATATTGTAAGGCATGTGTCAAGATGGACTTGTTTCTTTTCTCAATTAATTGATTTAACTAAAGAAACAAAACAAGGATGTCCTCTTTCATCACTGTTTTAACCATTGAATCTTTTATGAATTTTATCAGACTAAATCAGATATTTAAAGGCCGATATATAAATGAGAAATGTAATTAAAAGTTCAATTGTTTGCAGATGACATCATATTAATAAGAGAAGTGAATAACTCAGTACACTGTGTATTTGATTCTGTTTAATCTATTACATTGAAAATAATTATGCAACAGAAATTTTAATAATAAACTAAAAGATTAATGCATCTTTGAAGTATGAATACAACTTAAGTAGTAATAAAAAGTCATTTAAGCACTTAAGGATACTAAGGATTTAAATTCCATTGTTCAGTTAAATTATGAAAAATTAATAAATACATTCTGGACATGATCCCAAAAGCCTTGTGTTTGATGTAAGTGACTTACTCCAGTGTAAGCCCTCCTTTATAAACAGTGACATACACTGCAGGAAGTCACTTACACTGAAGTCGGATATTTTGGAATCTGGCCATTAATTTAACTATTAAAAACAGAATAACATTTTTCTTACATTTGAGGACTGACAGAAGTTAATTAAAATGATTTTAATACCAACAATCTTGAATATTTTACAGAATGCATACCTTTTCCATATATTTTTATCTGAAAACATTAGATAAAACCCTGTTAACTTTTCAGTGGCATCCATCTAAACCCAGGATAGCATGTGCAAATCACAAAAGCACATGTGTGGTACTGGTTTTCCATGTATAGAAACATATGCCACAAATTCAGTTTTTAAGAGTATTCTATTCTGGGCAGATAATACTTATGGAAACCAATGAAAAAATATGTTTGTGAAAACTCAACTTTCAGACCATGCCATTTAGCTTTAAATATTTTAGGTACTAAATGTTATGGATTTTAAAGATTAATATTAATAGTCATGACATAAAGACAACTAATTCTAACCATATTAATGCCATTAAAAAATAATAGAAATTGTGTATGCAGACACCCTTCATTAAAGAAATGTATATTTACTATTTTCTAATAGCATATATAATGATCATTATAAGGAGTACACATTCTGAAAACAAGTAGAATCTAAGAAAGAAAGAAAGATGTGATATTTTGGCCTAATTATATTAATGGATGTCTTGCAATACCCACTGATAATATTTTACATAGCTATAAGTTATATAGAGCAAACTGGATTTTAATGCATAAAATCAGTCGAATAATACTAGCAAATATTACACTAATGACTGAAGGTATGAAGAGGACCCTCCCCCTTGCTGGAATACTTTTGCTCCATAACTAATGGCAGTTTAGATACCAAAAAATGTTTTATCCTGAATGTATAAGACATTCTTAAACAATTATATTAAAATCAAACCTACCCCCGGATTTACTAATCTTCCGTGCAGGACTAGCCCAGTCCTGCATGGAAGCGACCATTTAGGAGCAGGACGGCAGCGCGCCATGCATATTAATGAGGCATGCTGCCCGAGCTCCTAGGCTTAAATGGAGCATGTAAGAGTACAGGGTACGTTTCTGAGAGCAGACCTCTCAGAATAAATACCCCCCGCAATGTAGAACAGCAGAAAGGGATATGCAATGAGCAAGACCGCTCACAGATGACCGCATATCCCCACCAACAGTCCCCCTTGTGTGTAAAGTACAGTTTTGTACCTACCATAAATGTAGATGTTCGAGGATTCCATTGCTGCAGTCCTTACTATTGGGTATAGTCCGCATCCAGTCGGCCCGAATACCAGAGTATAAGGCTGACGTCGGTCAGGGCGCATTAGACTGACGTCAATACGTCAGGGTACTAATGCGCATGACCGGCGTCATATCCTCAGTCTTTTCTTGCCCCAGATGTCAGAAGACCCTAAAAAGACAAGGCCCAAAATACCTGCACCAAAACATGAACAATATATACAAAAATATAAGCAGGTAAATCACCTACACAACCACCCCTAAACACAGAGGGAAGGAGGGAGGGTAAATTGGACTGCAGCAATGGAATCCTCGAACATCTACATTTATGGTAGGTACAAAACTGTACTATGTTCTTCGCCTTCCATTGCTGCAGTCCTTACTATTGGGTAGAATCCCAAAGCAGAGGTAAGGGAGGCTGGCAAATCATAAAGAAGCAGGAGCTGACAACATGCCTTGCAAAACAGCTGTGGCAAAACCAGCCCTAGACTTAGAGTAGATAGGAAGGTGATAATGCTTAGAGAAAGTATGCACTGAACTCCAAGTAGCTGCTTCCAAAATATCCTTAGTTGCCACCCCGTAGAAATGCTGTTGAAGTGGCAGTAGCCCTAGTGGAATGAGGCCTAATCCCAGCTGGAACCTCCTTGCCATGATGGGAATAACAAAATGCAATGCAAAAGCCAATCCACCTAGAAATAGTTTGTTTTGACACAGGCTTGCCCTGAACTCAAAGCAAAAGAAACAAACAACTGCTGAGACTGCCTAAAATCCTTAGTCCTGCTTAAGTAATAACGCAATTGCCTGTGTACATCTAAAGTATGCAAAATCTTCTCCCCTTTATTTTTGGGGGTCTGCATAAAAGGTAGGCAAATGAATAGTTCGGTTTAAAGCCACACTAGAAACCACCTTAGGCATAAAGGAAGGATTAGTACGTAATGATACCCTATCCTTATGGAAAATCAAAAAGGGCTCGACTGCCATAAGGGCCTGCAACTCAGACACCCTTCTTGCAGAAGTAATAGCCAACAAAAAAGCAGTCTTCCATGACAAATATTTCAATTCAGCAGTAGCCGCAGGCTCAAAAGGTTGTAGAGTAAGTTTTTCCAACACAAAATTGAAATCCCAAGCAGGAGTAGGAGCTCTACGTGGGGGTCTTATATTCTTAGCCCCTCTAAGAAACTGCTTGAACAAGGGATGCGAAAACAATGGTGGGTCACAATCATAGTGAGCTGAGATTGCTGCAGCATGAATCTTGATGGAAGAGAAGGATAGACCCTTGTCCAGTAACTCAGTAAGATATTGAAGAGCCATACTCAAATTAGGCTCAGAAATCTCCAAATTCTTTGCTTTACTCCAAAATAAAAATCTCTTCCATTTTGCTGCGTACACTTTCCTTGTACTAGGTCTTCTAGCTTCCATAATCACATTGAAAACTTGTTGAGGAAGTTGAGACCTGCTGTGTTTCAACACAGAATATGCCAGGCTGTCAGAGGAAGAGAGTGAAGCTTGACATTGAGCAGATGACCGTCCTGCTGGGATAACAGATGTGGAATCAAAGGTTAAGGCCATGGAGGCTTCTTTACCAGACTCCGTAGTAGAGGGTACCAGTGTTGCCGAGGCCAATCTGGAGCTATCAAAATCATCCTTGGCCTGTCCTGTCTGACCTTTAACAGTACCTTTGAAAGAAGAGGCAGAGGTGGAAAGGCATACAGATGAAGGTTTGTCCAACTGAAAGACAGAGCATCCACTTTCCAAGCTGTGTGATGAAACCCCTTTGTGCAAAACTGTGGCAGCTGGTGGTTTAGTGGAGAAGCGAACAGATCTATGTCTGGAGTTCCCCATGACACTGTCAATTTCTGAAATACATGAAGATCCAGTTTCCACTTGTGGGGATCCATGATTTGTCTGCTTAACACATCTGCGAAGGAGTTCTGTGCTCCTGGCAGAAACCTTGCCTGAAGAGTTAAGTGCAAGCGAGCGCAGTCTCCAATAAAATCATTGCATGCCTGCATAGAGGATAAGAAAGTGTTCCCCTTGTTTGTTGAAGTACCACATGACAGTTGTGTTGTCTGTTAGAATCAACACCTGCCCTGGAAGAAGTAACTCCTTGAAAGCCAGAAATGCGAACTGGACTGCTAACATCTCCTTTATGTTGATATGTAGATGCTGTAGTCTGGCAGGCCACTTGTCTTGTATCCACTTTGCATTTAGATGAGCTCCCCAAGCAATGTCTGAGGCATCTGTCGGTAAAATCTGACTCGCCTCTGGCCGGGTCACAGAGAGTCCCTTGTTTAGGTGACATTCCTGAGCCCACCACAAAAATACTCTTTGAAGGCAAGGTATTATTTGAATGACAGTGTCTAAATCCTGGCAGTGCTGTGTCCATACATTTTGAGATACCATTGTAACTTCCTCATATGCAGTTTGGCATTGGGAAGCACCAGAATACAAGATGCCATGAACCCTAATGCTGGAAGGACTGTCTCTGCAGTCAGCACGGACTGATGAGATAGTTGATGGAAGTAAAGTGACAGACTCTTTCGTTTGTCCGGGGTTAAAAAGGCCATCTGGGCTGCTGTATTCAGTCTCACACCCAGAAAGCACATGTGTTGAGAGGGTACTAGACTGGACTTTATTTCGCTCACAGAATACCCTAGGCATCTTAGCACTGCTATAAGATATTCCAGATGCTGTAGAAGGTCTTCCGCTTGAGCCAGAATCAGGCAGTCGTCTAAATAAGGATAGATTTGAAGTCCTTGTAGCCTGAAGTAAGCTATCACTGGAGCCAGAACCTTTGTGAATACTCTGGGCGCAGTAGATAAGCCAAAGGGCAATGCAGAGAACTGATAATGAGAATCTCCAGCTTGAAACTGCAGATACTTCCTGTAACTTAGCCTGATATGCACATGAAGGTAAGCTTCCTTGAGATCTAAAGTTACCATCCAGTGATCTTTGCCCAGCAGGGGTAAAAGCTGTTGTAACGTCAACATCTCGAACTTGGGAATGTCCAGATAAGTGTTGAGGAGAGATAAATCCAAAAGCAGTCTCCACGTGTTCCCCTTCTCTGGTACTAGGAACATGCGAGAATAAAATCCTAGGCCCCTTTTTGACACAGGGACTGGTAGAATGATGTCCAACACCCATCTGTCTTGAGTAAGTAAATCCCAAATTCCTTTGAAAAGAGACAGGTGTCCTTCCAAAGGAGCTGCCAGACGAGAATCTACTGGCAGCTGAAAAGGCAGGTCATTGGGTCTGTTTACGAAAGGACTGACCCCTGCCCACACCAGAAGTCTGAGCAGGTGAACTCCCTGTTCTAGGCCTAAAAGAACCTTGAGCCCTGCCCCTACCACGTCTAGACCTACCCCTAGACTGGGAATCATAAGCAGGATATGTCCACCCCTTAGCAGGCCAATTTCTACTAAACTTCGGTGGCTGTACCTGCAAAAAATCTTTAACAGTTTGCATAGACTTAGCTTAGTCCTCCATTTTCTTCAAAACTGCTTCCACAGGTGAACCAAACAACACATCAGACTGTAAAGGAGCATCCAAAAGCCTTGTCTTAACATGCTCAGCCAAATTTTGATCCCTCAACCAGGCATGCCTGCGAAGAACAGAACTAGTGGCAGCCACCCTCGAGGAGGCCTGCACAGCATCAAAACCACATTGCAAAGAATGCTTGCCCACTTGTTCAGACACATAAACTAAATCCAGCAAGTGTTTACAATCAATACCTTCCGCCAAAGCATCCACCTTAGATTTCAATTGTGAAAGGAGATAATTTTGATATTTCAGCATGCGAAACTGACAATTTAACGCTCCCATGGCTAGAGTGGAAGAAGTATACACTTTCTTACCCCACCTATCTAATGCCCTTGCCTCTTTGTCAGTGGGAACAGGATTCTTAACCACAGAGGCCTTAACACCTTTAGGCCCCTGAGAAACAGTTTCTGGGTCCGCCCTAGGACTCTTAAACAAATATTTATGAGCTGCGGGCACCCTATAGTACCTATCAGGTTTAACAGGAGCAGGAGGCAAAGAATCAGGGTTCAGGGAAGCCTCTGCAAAAACATCTTCCACCACATTCAACACAGGCGGTATAGCTAAGGGCCTATGCTGGGGTAAAAACAAGAATTCCCTAAGCCTCTTCCTGGAATCAGAGTAATCCTGGCCTTCCCATTTAAAGTGCTCCCTCATGGAATGCAGAGTCTCTGAAAATGAAAAATCCTCAGGAGGAGAAGCCAAAGGAGTGGCATCATCCACATCAGAATCAGAATAATGAGGATACTCCTGCAAATCTTCCGCAGAAGATTCAGAAGCCCCTGAACCCTGTTCAAAACTGTCAAACTCTGGTTCCACTCTAGGCCTCTTATCAGGAGGGCCCATAGAACCTCTAATCATAGTAATCAAATCTTCTGCCATTTTAAGCATATGTTTCATAGGTACAGAACCCGAAAGGCTAGGAGAAGCCCCTACTGAAGCTGAAGTTGGCCTACCTCTAAAAGAAGTTTTGGCAACAGAAGGAGAGGCTCTAACTACTTTGGGAAGAGAGGGAAGAATAGTTACCTGAGAAGCCCCTCAGCCTGGCCTGCCTCCTGAGAGGGTACATCCTGTAACAGCAAAGTGTCTGCCTGAGACTCTATAGAAACTCCTGGCAAAACCTCTGGCTCCACTGAGCCATCTAAAGAACCGACGTCTGGGACTGCCGGTTCATCAACCCTAGGCTTCGCTGTTTTGTCCCTGCGCTTCTTGGACGAAGCGGCGCCGGAGCATCCGACGGCATTTTATAATTGCAACGCTTCCCAAACACTAATCTGGCACAGTCTAACCTCCTCTTAATAGTGCGTTTGTTAAACCTAGCACAAGAGCGGCAACCAACAACGCCGTGCTCAGGCCCTAAACAAGGTATACACAATGTATGGTAATCCCTATGAGGTATTTGTTCCCCACAAGAAATACAGTTATTCACTTTTTCTGACATCCGTTAAATACTGAGGCAAGAAAAACAAAATGTTCCCCAACGGGGTACTTAGCCAACTCTGATTCGGTCTGAAACTCCGGTTTCGGAAATATTTCAGAACGCCAACCTGCACTCGCAAAATTGCTTCTGCATCGGACAGCGCGGCAAAAAAGACTGAGGATATGACGCCGGTCATGCGCATTAGTACCCTGACGTATTGACGTCAGTCTAATGCGCCCTGACCGACGTCAGCCTTATACTCTGGTATTCGGGCCGACTGGATGCGGACTATACCCAATAGTAAGGACTGCAGCAATGGAAGACGAAGAACATCAGCAACAGAATGTGAAATAAAATGAAGAAACCCTTTTTTTTTAAAATCCGATTATAGCTAACCTTAGGTGCGCAGGTGTGCCTATCGCTTAGCTACAGGTAAAGCAGTTTAAAAGGCTGAAGAGGATAACAACGAAAATATATGCAAATGAAGCAGCATAGCAATAGCATAGTAGGTGGAGCATTCAACTTACGAGCAGGCATTCCTGGTTCGAGTCCCACTGCAGCACATTACATTTTACATGGCAAAGCATGTTATGACCAATATTTTTGTTGCAAAACCCACTAAATAACATATATTTATGAACTGGAGTACTGTAGTAAATGCACATGTGAAGTGTCAGTGCCATAATGAATAAGGCACTAGTAAGCAGGTTTAAGCACAAATAAGCAGTAGTAAGCATATTTAAGCACTAGTAAGCGGGCTTAAATCTGTGTGCATGGGAGTAAGCAATGCCTGCACTGGCTAAGCAATTCTAAAGCTAACTCTTTGTAAGCAGATGTAACGGCAGGTTAGCAGTGCTTACCATCATGCAAACCCACTTACAACTGCTCAAAAGTGCCTTAATCACTCTGTAACCAACAGCCCTTGTTCTGCCCATCAACAAAATAAACAGCCCTCCAGGTCTCGAACCCAGGACCCTATACACCATAGTCCCAGTAGTTATCCACCAAGCCATCACAGAAGTACAGAAGAATGAGGTAGTAGTAAACATGTCCTCACCATAGTATAACCAAAATGAACTGGTGAAAGGCATCAGTATACAGTCATATGTGCCATAACCCACCACATAACATACATATGTGAACTGGAGTATAGCAGTAAGCCCAGAAGTGAGGTGTAATTGTAATAGAGTGTCAAAGTCCCCAGTAAAACACAATGACCCCACAGAGTGTACATACACATCAATCAGGGATACCAGGCATACATATAAGGTGCAATGAATAATAACACAATGCCAAAAAGGCATTATAATGAAGGTCTAATGTAAGCAACACTAAGCATTGCACAGGCCAGCTTAAGAGGTGTGAGCAATGTGTAGACCAGCTAACAATTTGTGCCCAGTGGTATACCCCTTTAAACAATGCCAACCTTAGGTAAGCAGGTTTGCCCAATAGCTTAGTCTTTTCAAAACTGGCCAATCACGGAAAAGTGCGGGAAATCGGCCAGTACCAGGGCTCCCAATATAAGGCAGAGGCATGGAACCATCTCGCCCATGACCTCACCAGTGCCACTGGCATACCTCGAACTGGTGAGCAGGTCAGGCACCACTATGCCGACCTGAAGTGGCAGGAGGGGGACCTCTTGGAGGAGTGGCTCCAAGAGTTGAGATCATCAGGGGATGTTCCAGCTGTGCGTAAGTATCCCCCCAGTATGTGTGTAATAAGTGCCAACTCAGATATATCATGGATAGGTATGGCTAAATATTCCTCTTATGTGTCCCACAGCTGCAACGGAGCGGGCCACGAACCAGGAGTCCCACATCAGCTGCCTGGCGTGGTTGCAATGTGAGGCAGGTCAGTAATACTCATGCTTTTGCTGTCATAGGAAATAAAAATAAAAGTAGTAGTAAATTAATTGCTAGTATAAAACCTGTATTGTTCAAGGCAAGTACTGCATACAGTAAAAAATATGGCAGGAAGAGTCTCATATTGTTTGTATGGCAACAAAAGTGTAATATCCTGACAAAACAGGTCTAACTGCTGGATTGCATGTGTATATTCTGGTATCATATGGTAATGTAGACATGCAATCATGTAATAGTACTGTTGTATTAAGCACTACTACCCACACCATGCACCATATATTGAATGTGTAGGAATGCCTGTATATGACAGGTGTAATCCTCAGAGGCCATTTATACAACTGAGAGACGCATAGACAGTAAACAGGAAAAATGCAGACAACAAAAACCAAATAGCACATGCAACTGAGATGTGAACTGTTGTTTTTTTAGCACACACAGCCACGGTTCGAATCCTGCCAGTGGTAGTAGTCTGTATACAGAATCCTACCCCACAACTGTATAGATATGTCCAGAATGTGTATTAAAGTGGCTCATATCTATTGCCTATCAACCCGTCCTCCTGGGAAATCAGTGGGATGATCCCAGATGTATAGGCAGCAAACAGGAAATACAACTGATTGACACACATCTATGGCAACAAACCTGACACACTAGCAACTCCCCAATACCTTATGTGACGAAGAAGCCATGTATGTCCCATTTACACCCCAACTTGTTCATCTGTGGTCAGAGTGTGTACAGTAACAGAGTGAGATGTATGTGCATACAAGTAATGTGGAACCTGGTACTATGTTTGGGGATACATTAAGGTAGTGTTAATAAACACTCCTCCCACAGGTCTGTCAGATACCAACACTGTGCCCAGAGATACAAGAATGATATGCAGTTGCTCTGAATAATGAGGTATTACACATCACTGTCACCCACACAGTCCTACAACATATTACTGTATAGGAAATCTGTATAAGAGTGTTGTTATACAAGGTCAGAATGCCTAAACATGGGATTAATAAGTCAGAAAGCAAATTGGAGATATACAGCAATATCAATATACCACACACAACTGTGCTGGACATTGTTTAAGTTGTATCAGACACAGCCATGATCTGAATCCTGGGAGTGGAATAGACTGCATACAGATTAATACCCCTCAACTGTACACATGAGGCCAGAATGTCCTGAATATGTGCCCATATCTGCTGCCTGTCCCCCTGGTAAGTCTGTGGGATGATACCAGATGTGTAGCCAGAAAACAGGGAATACAAGTGATTGTCAACCATCATGAGAATACACCTGTCACTGTAGCAACCCCAGAAACTGTTAGGAGAGTAATATTGCAAGTATGTCCTATCTGCACTCCCATGTTGTCAAGCTGTGACTAGAGTGTGTACAGTAACAGAGTGAGATATATGTGCAGAATACTAATGTGTAATCTGGAACTTTGTGTGGCAGCAGTCAGGTAGTGTTAACAAACACTGCTCCCACAGGTACGTTGGATATGAACACTGTGCAGAGAAATACAGACCAATAACCTGTACTGGTACTGTCCACCCTGGTATTGTAGGGGATTGTGAGTGTTGCAGTTTCTCCAAATAATAAAGAATCACTGATCACTGTCACCCACACTGTGCTACATAATATAACTGTGTAGGAAAGCATGTATATGTGTGTATCAGGTCACTAAAGGTGGAAGAGGGCAATATTCTAGATATGTCCAGGCACGTCAGCATGTAGTCAACACATGGCCAGAGTCTGTGCAGAAAGAGTCGGATAGCATAGTGCAAAACATCAACCCAGAATCCAGGTGTATGTGTACAGTTAGTCAGTGTTAACAAAAATACCCTCCACAGGTATACCAGGTAAGAGGTGTATACTGCAGGTAAAACCGGTTCACGTGTAATGACGATGACAGCCATATCACTGTCCAAAATAAGGCTATAGGGTAGTGTAGTAAGATTTGTAAGGTACAGATAACAGCATTGACTAGGAAAGTAATGTGGACTACAATAATACACTACTTGTTAATTGACATCTTTCTCTACCCCCACCTTATCTCCAACAATAATCAACATACCCACCCCAACTGGTATGTAATGACTCTGACAATGTCCAATTGTTTGATAAATATTTTAATGGCTCCCATGCATGTGCCATATTGAATTATTCCAACATCGTCGGCATGGTGCCATCAATGTACCTGCATGCTGTTCTTATTTCCATTGTGGTCCCATATATGCATGTGGTTTGTTTGCTATGCAACTGTTCCGTATCTGGTGTCTGGGTTAATGGGAATATCTATGCATGCTGTTAAACCTAACCCTGAAATGTGTTGACTATTACTAACCCATATATGATGATCAAATTTAAACACTATAGCATGCTTGGGAAGGCCGGTCCCAGTGGATCCACCTGTCCCACCACAGCTGGCCGTGGCACCAGGCACCAGCATGTCTGGGGCCCAACCCTGGACCTCCCTGTCCATTGGTCCTGCACCACCTTCAGGTGGAACCACTTCAGGGGATGGGTCTCGCCCCCATGGGAGTGGGCGCAGACAGGCACATGTCACCCGTCGCCAGGTCAGGGTCATGGTGCGTAGAGCAATCAATGAGCAGTTCAGTGATCTTCTATGCCAGCTCGAGGGCTCTGTATCACAATTAGAGAGTCAGGCTGGCTCTGTGGCTCAGCCCCCAGCACAGCCATCTTCGGGGCTGTGAAGGTGCAGTGGTGACTGCCCATGGGTGGGGACCTCAGTGCCACTATTACCACTAGGGAGCTTGTGGGCTTCCGATATCCCAACACCCTTCCCCATTAAGGTGCTTACACCCACATGTGTCATATACAACGCATGTAGGCACTTTGTGTGTCTTGTCTGTTAACCTACCCAACCTACCTCCCCAAATATATCTACTACCCCTCCCCAACATCCCACCCTCACCTGAATTAAAGAAAAAAAGGGAAATCTGTTCCCACAAAAAAATCTCACCCCATACATAGCTGTCCATTTCACACACCTGTCCACTGGACAAATGCAATTCAGTCTAATTGGCATCACAACTTATTATTGTTGTTCTCACCCCTCTCTCATGGGCTTGAGTGTTCAAATCTACCTCCAAATTCAGTGTATATGCACAGCTGTTGCTGTAGAAGAAATGGGCAGCTATGGACCTTCCCTACACCCTTCCTACACATCTCTAGCTATTTTCCCTATTGTCTTTCCCTATTTGTGCCCATTTTTCACCACTTTTCTATCAACCCTTTTTTCTTTTCTTTTAAAGAAATTAGCACGGGGGTAAGTGGGCGTATGCACTTTTAAGCAGAAGTAAGCCGATTTAAGCCTGTTTGCATGGGGGTAAGCAATGCCTACACAGGTTAAGCAATTTAGAAGCTAAGTATAAGAAACTGTAACTGGAAGTTAGCAGGGCTTACCTCAGCGTAAACCCACGCAAACCAACTTACAACTGCTTTGAAGTGCCTTAATCACTCTGTATCCAATGGCCCATGTTCTGTTCAGCAACAAAATAAACAGCCTCTGCAAGGCTCAAAACCAGGACCCTGCACACCATAGACAAAGTGATTTTCCACTAAGCCATGTCAGATATACATAAATCTAATGTTGTCAGAAACATATCATCCAGCCCAGTCCTGCAACAGTACAGACAATGTATACCAACATTTAGATGTATGTGTGTGTGTGTTTGTGTGTGTGTGTGTGTAAATATATTAATATCTAAACAGATACAACTTATCTATCTATCTATATATATATATATATATATATTTAGAAATATATACATATATATAAATATCTATGAACATATATACATGCAAATGCCTACAGCAACACATATATATGTCTACACCTATATGTCTACATATACACAGCAAGTTACAGATATGTACGCAGATATATATCTATGTAGGTATATACGGACATAGTTATATATATGTAAGGGACATATATGTCCACATGCACCATTAATGGGGTTGAGAGGCCCCAAACAATATACATCTTGTGCGAATAGGCATACCCCCCAAGCAAAACACGTCCGCCCTGCAATACACTACCAAGTGTTGCAGATCCCATAACCAGGACCTGACACGACATGGGCACAAGATGTTAACAGTACTACGTCTCACCTGTATGATGTCAGGCTGGTAGTGGTAACATATCATGCTGTACAGTCTGACTCCCATAGGAAATGCAAAATGTGGAAGATATCAACATCCCCAGGATACATATACACAGACACATATATGCAGATACAGATATACACACACACACATATATATATATATATATATATATATATATATATATATATATATATACACACACACACACACACACACACACACACACACACACATATATATATATATATATATATATATATATATATATATATACATACATACATGTGACTACACATACACACGCAGAGATATGTACAGTAAGATACTCATGTAGTAAGTGCACACAATATGGAACAGCCACTATGCCTAAAGTTAACACCCTAACAACTGGACACTGGATGAGCCACCCATACAAATGACATTCGTTGCCTGCAACATATACCCACAGAGAGGTCATAAGATAAAACACCACACACAGGTTTGCAGAAATGGAGTACCTTTATTTGTGTACTATTACAGATGTATATGCCATGTCATATAGCTGTTCAGACACTGACATTCATATAAATAGAGTAATGCAACTGTGAAACAGTTATATTAATACCGTAGTCTGGAAAGGTCCACAACTGTTGCTGTCCAGGCCAAGCCCTTCAAATCGCACAATAGTAAAAACAGACTGGGCCACAGGATACCACACAATCAGCAGTAAGTGATGCAGGTGTATAGTCCAGCAGCCTCTATCTACACTCTGTACACAATCACTAGGTGGTACAGATGTCAGTTGGCCAAATGGGATGTAACTGTTACATAACAAGGCATAACTGACACCATCACAGGCACACTGGCAAACAGAACAGTCTGTACGGCAGGAGGCAGTAGGCCTGCAGTAACCCACTTTATGTCAAGATAGGTGAAATGTATGGTACTGTACATCCAGATACCTTAAGGCAGCTCACCCCTGATACCCCCACATTTCGTAACAGCCTGGGTTATGTATGGTGCACCCTCCCTAAACTAAATAATACAGGGCCATATACCACTGTTACATACACTGGCCTCTGGAGTGCATATGGGCACACATGTATTGTGTAGGTGAAGCCCACACATATATGGTCCCAGCCCCACTGTATGTGTGGGGGATACAACAGCAGTGGACTGCTGGCAGGAATGGCAGCCTGGTATACGTATATGTGCATATGTATCACTATCTGTATATGTGTAGACATATAATGCTCTGTATATGTATATGTCTGGGTGTGTATATTCATATCTATGTACATATACACACCCATCTATATATGCTGATATGTACATGTGCAATTATCTATATAGATATCTGGATAATCATATGTACATATATATTAACCATATGTCCTGAACATGGGGTGTAGCCCTACCTCAGCCCCTATAGTCCCAACTCCATAGCGCAAGGGGATGTCAGGTATGTATAGTAGGTATATTAGTAGACTATTGCTACTGTAATAGGGATTGTCTTCACAGACATGGTGTGTGTGGGAGGTCACATCTGCTTTTCACATGTGCACTATGGCTACTGACAGACACCCTAAGGACATCATAGTACAGTACCGCTGCAAGCACATAATGCTCCTGTGGACTAAAGCAGAGATATTGGCCAATAGGTGTGGACATTCTGACACACTCTGTGCAGTCCAGAGGTATACACAGAACCCCTTAGTGCAGAACATGTGGACCAAGCCTGACAATATGGATGTTAACAGCCATGTAGATGGGTATAACACATAATGACTGGTGTACATTCGCCCCCATAGGTTATGCATTCACACACCCCTGTCTGTCCTGACACATAATAACTGCTGGTACATAGGTGCCATAGCCACATACTACCCACTAGATATTGACATACATCTGTACAGCATCCCACCGCTCAGTCTGGCATACATGACTGTTAAGGGAGGCCCAGCAGCAGTACATCTGGCAAGTATCTGCACATGACATCTCACTGGGTAAGTACACTAAGCTGCCAGGCATGTAACAAAGCACTGTGCAGGCTACAGGCAGACTGGCTCAACACTGGCCTACATGTACCTGTATATATAGCAGGCTCTATAGGAATGTCACAGCACAGGGTAAGATACACCTGTGTGGAAGTGCATTACCACAACCAATGTGAACACAGCCACAGCCACATATGGTAAACTAGCATAATATTACAGTATATGGACTATCTGTTCAACACCATCCTCATATGTGCCACTCACACACTAATCCTACATATACTGGGCCACTACACAGTGTGGTCTGATGCCTGTCTGTGGTATGGGACATCTATGTGTATGGCCCTACAAACATGTAAGGCAATACGGTAACATACAGTGGAGCAGCATGTAACATCAAATGGGATGGGACCTAGAATGATGGCATCTACCACAGTCTGTACACAGGCCAAGGTACATATTGACACTACACACACTGTCAACATTCAATATAAGTACACAGACTTCAGTACTGTACAAACAACCACAGAATATCCAGGTTATGTCATCAAATATAACCCCTACTGTACATAACATGTGTAGCAGTCTGATATCTCACTGGCTTGTTATCAGATATAATGACACTAATTATGGTGTACAGCACACATGCAGCTCTTAATGCATGACATATGTACAAAGGTTGACAGAGATGTGGCTGGAAGCACATACACAGGGCCAATATTGACATGTTGCTGTGATAACATCTTAAATTTACTGTTGTAACAAGGTTTGTCGCAAGAAATGTCTTATGAGGGATGTGAAGCCAGTAACTGTCACGGCTTTCACCATCTACAGACTGCAATCCTCACACTACCTTCTGCAGTTCACAGATACATGGTCTGTGGTTAACACATGAAACCAAAGGCAGCACACACTACCCAGTCTGCAGATGGCCCTACAGATGGGGAGTCCTCATAAACATAGAACTGACATGACAGGTAATAATATATGTAAGACAGCCATATCCGCACACACCCTGTTAAACCAACGTTACTCCAAATGCAGTATAGCAGCCCTTACAGTCTGTAGTCAGGTCAGGCACATCCCCCTCCTGTGTATTGGCCTGTTTCCAGAGTGTATGTTGTCAGAGGTAAATCCCCAATCCATCTGAGATGCTGTTTGCCAAACAATAGATCAAGTTCCTGCTCACAGCAAATGGAAAGGTCAAACAACAACATGGTGTTCCTAGATATTGGAGTGTGTTTCCATGCAATTGGCTATGGGAATGTTACCACAGCTGTTCCACATGCAATCAGCTAGGGGAGGGCTGCAATTCATGCAGAGGCCATCAGCTGATCATGAGCATCACTTAAAATGCACATGCTGCTGCCTAAGCAAAGCAGGTGTAGGTCTCCACATCCACCAGTGAGGGAGTGAGAGAGGCAGACAGAGGCAAAGATAAGTCAGGGAGGGGTGGGAGAGTAAAACTTAAGCATGTTTGTGTCACACACCTACCAGCACCAGGTATCAAACCCCTGATGACTATGTAATGCTATTACAGTCCTATGCAGTTATTGGATGCGCCACATAGGTTAGCTGTTGTGGAGTCTTCAGAACATATATGTGATGGTGAGTGACATCTGCAACAGGGATATGGCAGCTATACAGTAGGTGAAGTACACGTGCCTGTCCACATGAACAGGTGCCAGCACCAACACAGCCACACTCTCACAGGGACGCACACACTGACACACTTGGCAGAGCCAGGGATACAGCTCATCACTAGTGGGATTGCCACAACATATTACTGTGCAGGTATCACATGCACCACATGGGTCATATGGAGGTTATATGGGCAAAGGGTATGGGGAGGTGTCTGACATCAGGTAGCATACTTCAGTATGCCACTGGGGTTGTAATGAGTGTGGATGTGACAACACACACACATACACACAGGGTGCCAGTACTGACATGCATGGGTGCATTTCTGCACAGGTATGTGGTGGTTGACTGTGCCAGATGCTTATACAAGCCTAGGTGATGTGTATACTTTGGCATCAGGCCACATGACAATGTTTGCATTGTGGCTCAGGGCTGTGGTTTCTGCATTTGCCCACACAGGTGGGTATTGTATCCACCATCCAGTCAGCTGGGTGACTACTGCGTGTGGCCAATGCTGTGCATCGCTTGCCATGTATGTGTTCCCTAGTCCATGACATGGATGGTGTCTGGGATGTGCATACCTCCCAATTGCATGTACAGTGACATGTGGAACGCTACCTGGGTATCTGGTCCATGTTGTGTACACAGATTATCATCAGATGTGCCAGTCTTGGCCACCTGTGACAGGAACTATTAATGGACAGCATGTTAACCCTGCACCTACATTGATAGCATGCTAATGGCATTCCCTGGTGTCAGTGGCATCTGTAAATACAGGGCATGTTTTCAGGCATGGTATGTCCTTTGTGGGTCACATGTGATGGCACCACAGGTGTTGCAGGTGTCCAGTGGGGAACATGGGGAAGGTGCACTGTCTGCATGTATGTGCCTATTGGACAGACAGACAGGGTGCCATGCCTTCTGTTGGCCACTGCAATCACTCCATAGTTAATATCAGTGGCCAATATGCAGTGCACTACACACATATTGGCTGTTGCCATGGCATGTGTGTGTGTGTGTGTGTGTGTGTGTGTGTGTGTGTGTGTGTGTGTGTGTGTGTGTGTGTATGATACATGGGTTGAGATTGTGCTCTGGGGAATACTGGGGTTGCTAACTGTGATTGCCTGGCCTTGATGTCACATGCATGGGTATGGATTTGCACCCCAGCCACTCAGCTATTTCACATCTGTTATCCCTCTATAGTGGACATTGTGATACATACTGGGCCACCATATAAGAAATTTGCAAAACCGGCTCCACATTAAGCCCAGGTGTCACACCCTCACACCCACCTCCACATAGGATACGAGTTACAAACATGCACACACACACACCTGTCATGTCTGGTAGTAGAACCTCTACCTAACCATTTTATTACAATACAGCACTACACAGTTATAGTACGTGCCACGGAGATTACTGGTGTACTCCATCCCCAAAGGTGTATATCACATTGGATGACATCAGCAGGATTGCCAAAGTAGGACATTCGAATTGTAGTGAGTGCGGCTAGGCTAAAATGCATTTCTTCCTCCACAGACAGTGACACACACACAAACCATCCATAACCAACATGTGTGGGTATAGAACCCCTAAAACAGGTCTATATCACTCTACAGCATGGAGCTGTTATGGGACGCACCACGGGGATTACTGGAGAACTCCTTCCACAAAGGTATATTTCACAATGAATGACATCAGCAGGATTGCCAAAGTAGAGCATTTGAAATGTACTGAGTGTGACTTGCCTAAAATGCATTGCTCCCTACACAGACATTGAAACACACACAAAACATCCACAACCGACATGTGTGGGTATAGAACCCCTAACAGAGGTCAATATCACACTACAGCAGTACACTGTTATGGCACGCGCTATGGAGATTACTGGGCTACATCCTTCCCAGAGGTGTATTTCTAGATGGATGACATCAGTAGCCTTGCCAACGTAGAGCATATGAATTGTATGGAGTTTGACTACCCTAAAAAGCATTGTTCTCTACAAGACATAGTCAGACAGATCCACACACAAACACACACAGTTGCCAAGGCTGGGGTTAGAACTCCTACCTAACTAGTTTATCACACTACAGCAATATGCAGTTATAGGACACATCATGAAGATAACTGGGCTACAACATTCCCAGAGGTGTATTTCTAGGTGGATGACATCAGCAGCCTTACCAAAATAGAGCATTTCAATTGTAGGGAGTGTGATCACCCTAAAAAGCATTGATCTCTACACAGATACACACAGTTGCCAAGGCTGGGGTTAAAACTCCTATCTAACTAGTTTATCACACTACAGCAGTACACAGTTATGGGATAAGCCATGGAGATTACTGGACTACAACCTCCCCAGAGGTGTATTTCTAGGTGTATGACATCAGCAGGCTTACCAAAGTAGAGCATTTCAATTGTAGGGAGTGTGACCACCCTAAAAAGCATTGATCTCTACACAGACAGAGTCAGACAGACACACACACACAGTTGCCCAGGCTGGGGTTAGATCTCCTACCTAACTAGTTTATCACACTACAGCAATACACAGTTATGGGACAACCACAGAGATTACTGGGCTAAAACTCTCCCAAAGATGTATTTCACAGTGGATGACCTCAACATGCTTGTCATAGTGGGGTTATGGGGAGGGCAGTGTATGTGCATGGGCCATAACCCATTCATCTAGGGGTTGACACACCACATGCAGGCACAACCTGGGTCATATTTCACAGGTACGTGTATACAGCTGGTAGATGACTACTTCCTTGTACAGTCATGTTGGACAGCTGGCACGTGCACCAGAAACTCTTTAATGCTGACAGATACTGGAGGCTAGTATCTGCAATGAGTGACATCTGACACTCGTGTGGTTGTGTGGCCCTTTGGCTGTGTGCTGGGTGGGACAGTCACCCTCTTCCACACATCTATGTACATCTACCTTTGGCTTATCATAGTGTGTTGTCCTTACATATATGCTTGTATTCCTATTCACTGTGTGTGCACAGCATGAGTGATGCATACTGAGGAGTGTCTGCACTAACATCTGCGGCTGCCAGATATGTCTGGTTCACTGGTGTTTGCAGACATGGCCTTCATGTGTTTAAGTGTGCGAGCATGCCCAGTGTGACCTTTCAGTATGTTGTTGACTGACATTGCCTTCATTTCTCTAAATGTGTGGGCATGCCCAGTATGCCCATCTGTACTCAATGTGTGGATCGAGTCCTGGTAGTTTGTACTGCAGTGCTGACCTTTGTGTTGTACACCTGCAGGTAGCGTGCTGTCTCTGCAGGGTATCCGTCGATCATTTGGCATTGACTATTACTACATTTCTGCATAGGATGGCGGGGGCACACCTGACTATTTCTACATTTCTACACAGGATTGGGGGTACACCTGACTGTTACTATATTTCTACGCAGGATGGGGGGCACACCTGACTATTTCTACATTTCTACAAAGGATTGGGGGGCACACCTAACTGTTACTACATTTTTACGTAGGATGGGGGGGCACACTTGACTGTTTCTACATTTCTACACATGATTGGGGGGCACACCTGACTGTGACTGCATTTCTACATAGGATGGGTTGGCACACCTGAGTATTTCTACATTTCTACACAGGATTGGGGGGGGCACACCTGACTGTTACTACATTTCTACGTAGGATGGGGGGCACACCTGACTATTTCTACATTTCTATACAGGATTGAGGGGGGCACCTGACTGTGACTACATTTCTATGTAGGATGGGGGGGCACAACTGACTGTTACTATATGTCTACATAGGATGGGGGGGGGGACACACCTGAAACTTGTACACATTTCCTAGGACTGTACTGGTATGTCGGGTACTCCAGCTCAGTCTGTAGTCTTACCTATCGTGCTGGCTAGAGGCATACCAGTGTACTACAGATCTTAGCTTTTAATTACCTACATATTAGTTTCATCCCACTGCCTGGTCTACTGAAGTCTGTCTGTGTAAGCCTGGGGGGGAGAGGTTACCCATAGGCCTCATTCAGAGGCCATAGCACAACATTTGTTTGTGTTTGTCTACACCTGTCCTGCTGGCTGTGACTGTTGTTGGGTATGTGACCCCCCCCAACGGGCATGTGTGAGTCACTTACCTTGTGGGTGTGCCAGTATTGAGGGTGGTGCTGCAGGGCTGCCAATGTCGGATGCACATTGTACACTCCCTACACGTGGTTAGGTGCAGGCAGTGTAATGTTTGGCATCCCTTTTACTGTATGTGAGAGTCGGGGAGAGGTGTTATTCCCTGGGTCCCTCCTGTGTCAGTGTATGTGCTATGCATTGGCTCTTTGCCAAGGCGAGGGCATACAGGGCACACCTCCTTCTGCCTGCTGGGGCAGGCTCAGGTTGTTCCTCCTCCTCTGAGTCACTCTGTGCCTGTGCAGGCTTTGGCAATGGTGGGGGGCTGTATGGCCCTGCCCTGTGCTGTTTCTGCTGCAGCTGTTTCTGCAGGATCATATTGTGTAGCATGGCACATACAAGGACAATTTGGTACATGCAGCTGCTGAATACTGCAAGGCTCCACCAGATGTGTCCAGGCACTGGAAATGTGACTTGAGCATCCCAAACACATGCTCTACTATAATTTTGGTCTGTGCGTGTGCCTCATTATGGAGTTCTTGTTCGGGTGTGTGTGCATTTCTGATGGGTGTCATCAGCCACGGCTCCAGTGTGTATCCAGCATCCCCCACTAGGTAACCGTCAGGGATGTCCCCACTGGCAAATTTCTGGTACAGCTGCGTCAGATGCCAGATGTGGAAATCGTGATAGCTTCCAGGGCAGCCAGCACACAAATTCATTATTATGCCCTGGGCATCACACATGACCTGGCAGTTGATGGAGGGGAAGCCCTTGCAGTTGATGTTGACCCTACCCTGCTCACCTGGTGGTGCTTTGATGCATATGTGCGTGCAGTCTATAACACCCACTACCTCAGAGTATAATGCTATTTGGTGGAACAGTTGCATATTGCTGGCCAATGCCTCACAGGTGTTGGGGAAATATACGTGCTCACCGACATGTGCTGACATGGCATCCAGGAACTGGTGGAGTACCCTGGATGCTGATGCCTGTAAAATCCTCATCATATCCCCATTTGGCCTTTGGAAGGTACCTGTAGCTAGTATTTGTAGGCCTACACATACCTTGGTTTCCACTGGGATGAGTTCCCCTCTGTTAGTTCTGTGTGTGAGATGTGGCCAGCACAGCTCAACAATTTGCTGTAGGAGGTCCCTTTCCACCCTATAGCACTCCACTATCTCCAGTTCATGTAGCCCCTGGGAGGTTACCTTGGGTCTGTACACTTCTCCGTCTCCGCACTGTGGGTTGGTCAACAGCATTCACATCCTTCCACAAGTTGTTGTATGATAGCTATTGCAGCCTCTATCATTTTGCTGTTGTGAGTGTTAAAAGTTCCCCGCTTGTTTACACCGGTGGTGTAGAGTATGAGAAAAACCAGAGGGGAAAGTGTTTGCATAGTTTATAGTAGTGTTCTGGGTTGGGCTGGTCTGCTGCCTGTGTAATTGGCTGATTCTGATGCATTTCACCTGCCAGCTATGCTAGCTTCTTTGGTTACCTTCCTACTGCTGTTTTCCCTTCCCATTGCCTTTTTGTTTGAGCCCGGGGCCGCGCCGCGCAAACAGAGTGCACAAATGTGCACACTGCTGCAATTTCCTGGTTTAACTTTTGTTTTCTGCCTTTAAAACCTGGTGCTCGGTGCGCACACCCGTTTAGGCATTGTAAAGAGTGCTAGGCAGGTTTAGACACACCTCCTAGCTTAGGAGCAAACCCGAGCCACAGGGCTCCAATCCGCTTACAGTATGCCTGACACACACACCCATGATGTCACCTATCTCTAGGCTTGTATCAAGCTATTCCTACTCTTACACTGTTGGGACCTGACTGACATGCTGGGGAAAACTGGGATTCACTATCCTTCCCCTCATTTGCATAGGATTGCCTACTAATGCATAGTTACATGTCTCGCACTGAGCCTCTCCCCTTAGCAACCACTACTCACTGGCCATGTTGTCTTCTGCCTGCCATTGACTTGCATGGCAGAATACTGATTTTAGTTAGAATGCTTAATTTAGGTTCATTTTGTTATTTTCCCCCCGATACCGTTTGCGCATCACTGCCCTACACTTAAACAGTAGAGATTGGCTAAAAAAAAAATAAAAGTTGCTTTCTGTATTTTTTTTTACTGTTTGCAATGCCGATGGCCTTATACTTGGCAATTGGCATGCTTACTACATGATATGCAGCCTTTATTTGGAGCTGTCACAGCTCTGTTTTAGACTTTGCAGAAATGTACTCAGTTACCAACCGAGTACATTTCTGTATATAGCACTAGTCCTGCACGGACAGTTGCAAGCTTCCTGGATTGCAAAATCACCTCATTTGCATATATTTCTCCTGCAAATGGGGTGATTTGCATACAAGGGCTTAGTCCATGCAGGATTAGTGCAGGAGTGCTCATGCATGCCCCTGCAGGCTGTTCCTGGATCGCACGGCAGACATATTGCCTGCTTGAGCTCATGCACTGATCTTGCATGCCATACAAGCTATAGAGAATCTGGGGGCTAGTAGTTGGCCAATGGGAGCTATACAATGCAAATGATGATGAAAATAAAATATTAATTCTAAGGTCAACAAATAAATTATTTTTTTTTGTTTGTCATGGAAATATTTTCTTGGATATATATATATATATATATATATATATATATATATATATATATATATATATATATATGTGTGTGTGTGTGTGTGTGTGTGTGTGTGTGTGTGTGTGTGTGTGTATATACACATACATACACAAGTAAATATTTCCATGACAAACAAAAAGTATATATATATATATATATATATATATATATATATATATATATATATATATATTTATATATACACAGTAAGAAACAAATGGCAAAATGTGGTAAATGCAGACCTTTAAAGTATATTAATAATACCTCCTTATATCAGTAATCAGTTATGACAAAATTATAGAATGCCCAGGGCATTATAATTGTGGCACCAATGGTGTAGTCTGCCTAGCAGTACACTTATCAAATACTGATTTCTATATGGGCAAAATGGAAAGGGCACTAAAATTTAAAATATATAAATATTACTGTTGTATAAAGAACAAAAACAATGTCAATTTTAAACTTACAGTAACCAGTCGAAAATTCGGTAAGTTTTTATTCTTTGTACTAGAGAAAGTTCCTATCAACATTAGGTGTAGATTGTGGGAGTCACAGTTATAATATGAGCTGGTGTGGCAGCTGACTCTCAATGTCACCCAGCAACTAGGATTTAATGAACATTTACAAATAGCAAGTTCACTAATATTAAGATCTGCAAAAGTGTATTTGCTTAATTTTTATAAGCTTGTACATGCTGCTGATGTTTGTATGCTTTTTATTTCTTTAACATATTTTTTAAATTATCACTTAGGGCATAGGCAAATGCACATTAATAGGAAAGAAAACAAACCATATTAACATTTTTCCATTTACATACATTATACATTACATTAGTTTTCTTTTTTTATAACTCTCATAAGTCCAACATTATATTAATTGTTCATTTTCTGCTTTCCCTTAAACCTCACTCCTCCTCCTGAACATTATTCTACATGTATTGTTCCCACAATTTCAATTTATTTCTATATAATTTGCTCCTTTCCCTTTCTTAAGATCCCTCTTTTGGTTATTTTATCTTTTTCATTATATTCTGTACTTCAAATACAGTTGGTTTGGACTTTGATTTCCATTTTTTAGTAAATTGTTTTTGGCAATCATCTGAATTAAACTTAACAAGGCCTTACTGTGTCTAGGGAATTCAGATCCTGTGTCCCAACTCAAAATAACAATTTCTTTACAGCCATTTGCTTACCCAAGTACTCTCTAGGGAACACGTTGTCAGTCACCTCTTTCTTCCCCATCACACCTTCTTCTTTTGCTTTTAATTTATTAAAATTATAAAATTCTATATTGGCATTTGTATGTAAAGAAATATTTTAAATATTAGTGTTGATCTTGTCTTTTTAAATTTTAAAATTCATTATCATGTGACCAATACTGCATGTATTCAAGAAAGGTATATTAAGCAACAAACTGGATTCTGAAGAAACCTGTTATAATTTTGTAGATGAAAGAGCTTAATCTTGTTTATTAAATTGTTTCTTGTGTGGATTACTGCTTTAGTACAGTATTTTTATTAGGTTATTTGTTTCCATTGTTACACTGCCAGTTAGTGTTTGCCATTTGGAGTTTACTTTTGAAATGCGTACATAACTCATAACACCTTATAAGATTTAAAAGATTTATGGTACTAGTGATGCAAGCTGTTAGAGGTATAAAATGTTATAATTGCAAATTGGCAACACATATTTTTTAACTGATATAAAATAATTTTTTCAACTTTGTGGTTAGATAGTTGTATTTTAGCAATATATCTTTAATATTGATTAATTTCCCTGTTCCCCTGGATACATTAAAATGTCTTACTACCCATTAGTGTGGGGACTTCTAGAAAAATGCAAGAACAAACTGGAAAAATTACACAACAGGCCAGATTCATGAGCACAATCACTAAGTGTACACGATCTGTATTCAAGAAGATCCCTACCACATTATTTGTGCTGTCTATTCACTAGTTTACATATTGTGCTAACTTTTATGAATCTCCCTCGATATTTAGGGTTGCAAGAAAATCAGTAGGAAAACTAAAATTAGGGGGAGGAAGGTGGGAGTTATGCTTGTGTTGTCTATTCACTTAGCCTGGTGTACACGTAGTGTAGGTATTAATGAATCCAGCCCAATACCTGTCTTTCAGGATTTCCTTGAGATAGTCACCGAAGTGTGTCAGAAAGACAGAAAAGTTACAAAGTTAATGCGTAAGAAAAATACACCTTTAAGGTCTGGAATAAATTTAGCTCATTATTAGAAAAACAAGCTGAAAGATTTGAGGACCAATAATAATCTAATTTCTACACTGTATTAAGAATTATGAATTTTGATGTGCATCAGCTGAGAAGAGAGAAAGTGATAAATGCACTTTGCTCTTTTAATATTTTTAGCCTCCCTTAACCATGAAGCCCCTGTCTCCAAATGATTCATTCATTACTCACCACTCATGGATGCCTAGCACAGAGAAAAGAGAAATTTAGAGATCATGGCTGTCATTCATCACATGACTAAAATATTTTTTTCATATGTTACCAAACCCCATGCTTGTGGGAAGTGGGTTAGAATGTCCACTCTGCTGGACTCTGTGTGACTGTGCACTTCCTTAAACTCATGATTCCAGCTATAGTGCTTGCAAACTGCCTGGAGAGCTCACACTTACGAGAGTCCTTAGTCGCAGCTGCTGTAGTCCTGGGCCTTCCTCTAAGTGGTTACAGTCCTCGGCCTTTATCTATGTGGAGCACAATCCTCTTCAGGGATAACTTAGCCAGCATCAGCTGCTCTTCCCCATCCTTCTCTGACTAGCCTCACCAGCTCCCAGACCACTAGTTGAAGTTGGCTCATCTGAGGGTATAAATGACTGGAAAAAAAGAGATTTAATGAATCTCCGTAGTGCTTAGGCATAACTTCTTCATGGAGAGTATACTTTCATCCACTTCAGTGGAAGATACACTTTTTAAACTGTATTTTGAATTATTTAATTGGCAACATTTCTTTAATTAATGAATATTAACTAGTAAGAACATTTCTAAAACAAACAATCAACACAAAGATAACAAAGGGAAATATCCTAAGACTACCCACCATGCTTAATTTCTCAAGCAGTACAGTACAGATTTCACAATATACTTTACCATAGCAAATACATATTCAGAATTTTTGGATCTAAAGAATTATTTGTCAAAATCAATCTAGTTTCCAGTTTATTCAAAGTATAACTCACACAAAATGCAGAGGCTGTTTCAGTGTACAATACTAAGAAACCAACAAGCTGGAAATGCAGGAAGGACAAGTACAGTAAAATGGTGTTCAATTCCATAAAATAAAGATATATTAGCATTGATGGGGGGCACAACTGGCCCCCATAGCCACACCTCGCTCCTGTCTGAAAAAACTCCCCTTCAAAAAATAGGAAGGTGTTTTTAAGTAGTAGTTCAGCTAATTCCAAACAAAGAAAAATATCATCCTCACATATCCCCACCTGCCTTCTGAGTGTTTCCTCTAGCCATAATAGGCAAATGTCATGTGGGATGACAGAAAATAAATCTGCAATGTCAATAGTAACAAATACTAGATTTTCACTACAATATTTAGGCCTGACTTTACATAAAAAGTCCCAAGAATACTTTAAAATATGTGGTTCTCCCATCCACAAACTAATTTCCAATCAAGATACTTGGCCAATGGAGCTAGCTATTATAAACCCTTTAGATGCCACAATAGGTCTTAAGGACAGAATTTCCACACTTTTGCAGGTCTTGGGTATCCCAAAGATAGAAGGGACTCTAGGTCTGTTATTTTCCAAATGGGAATACGTTTCAAAATCAATAGCCCCTTGATCAAATAAATCCTTCAATGCAAAGTCTATCTTTTTGTAAACAATGTGAATTTCATTAATAGACACTTGAATAAAGAGAGTTTCATCTCACAAAATACCTAACCCCACCTATGCTAATATATTTTTATTTTATGGAATTAAACACCATTTTACTGTACTTGTCCTTCCTGCATTTCCAGCTTGATGGTTTATTCAAAGTATATAATTTACCTCCTACTCTGAGCATATGTAATGCTCCCATTACTACATTTCAAAATGCTAACTTCACTTTGATGAACTGCTTTCATAAAAAAAGCCATAACACTAGTGGGATATAAGCTTTTAACATCTCAAAGGTACTCTTGTATTTTAAATTTTACTTACATTTTATTTATCATAAATACCACTTAGCTGGAGAACAGGTACATTTAACACCAAAAATCATTATGGTACTCTGACAATTAAAAGTGTTGTTTGTATTTTAATTTTTATGCTAAAGAGTTAGGGAGATTAATGAAATCTCTTTTTTCCAGCCATTGGTGTGTGCAATATTCATAAGGTTGTTTTCTAAGGTATATATTAATATATTGTCAAAGCTAAAACCTCCATGCAGTGAAACAGGCTATAACTATACATTATTTTAACAATGCATACTGAAGCTACTAGTTAGGGTGATATACAAGAATATTAATTAACAACTTAAGTACTTTTATAGAGAATGAACTCTTATTTGACCACCACATATATTGGATCAGATGCCAAAAGATTTGCTCTCAATGCAAGTGACTTACTTTGGTGTAAGCCCTATCTATAACCAGGCTTACACCAGGGACCAGATTCCAGAAGACCTGTTCTCAGTGTGAGTGTCACTTACACTGACAGCAGGTCTTTTAAAATCAGGCCATTAAAGTTCTTCTGCCTTTCTCAGCTGATCACCAGAGGCATGTCTTCTGGATCCAAAGATATTATCATCCATCTTTACTCCTCCCTTATCAGGCCCTTAATAGAATGAAACATTACCTTTAGTATATGACTGTTCAAACAGGTCCACTTCTAAATTTCGAGATCCCACAATCTAGACTTTTAATATCCTGAAGCCATAATGTCGAGATTGTGGAATCTCAAAATTTAAAATAAAATAAAAAAAAAGATGACAACATTTAAAAATAAGCAAGCCCTCCTGCACCTACCACACCCCCTGCAAACTAAATATACTAATTCCGAGATCACTGTACATTAAAGAGAAAGGTAATGTAGATAGCTATACAGTGCAGAATGGGAACATTACCATTCTCTTCACTGTAGTGCAACCTCAGAGTTATTATATTCAATTTGCAGGGGGTGTCGGTGGTGCAGGAGGGTTTGACTCCCTGCAAAAACATGTTTTTAAATGTTAGCCTTTTTTTTTGTTTTACAATTTCGAGATTCCAGAATCTCGACATTATGGCTTTGGGATGTTGAAAGTTGAGATTGTGGGATCTCGAGATTTCATAGTGGACCCATTCAAACACACAGTTCAACTCTATCCATGTGCTATAAAGAAGCTGTATCTTTATTTCTTTTCTACCTCACATACACTCAGAAGGGTGTGATCTGTGTCCATACCGCTCAACTGTCCAGATTTTCACCTCATATTTTTAGTCTGTTCTTCATAAAAGTTTCGGTTTTCTGGCAAATATTTTTTAAAACACCTTTACTGAATTATCACTTGTGACAAAGGCACACTTAAATTTATAGAAAAGTAATCAAACCATATTAACAAGTTCACATTTACAAACATTTTACATCACATATATTGTTCTATGGAATATAACCAAACTAACATTACATAAATTGTTCAGTTCATGCCTTCTCTTAAATCTCATTCCTCCTCCAAAACATTTTCTGCATGTATTGTTCTCAGTTACCAAATCTTCTATGTAATTTACTACTACTCTTTTCTAAATATCCCACTTCCTGTTGTTTTATCACTGTTACAATGTTCTCTTCTTCAAGATTGGTTGGTTTTTCTAGTAATTACTTTTTGGCAGCCACCAGAGTTAAACATAACAAGGCCTTACTGTGTCTAGGCAATTCAGATTCTGTATCCCTACCCCCAAAAATTATTTCCTTAGTTACACCCATCTGCTCGCCCAGTATTCCTGACAGAGTGCTTTTGTAGGAATTTTAAAGTCTGATAACTCATTACACTCCAAGAACATATGCTATTAGGTGCCTGTTCTCCATTATACTTACATCATTTGCCATCAACCTAGGGAAAAAAATTGTTGGAGTCTGCTTAGGGTATAAAAGTACCTGTGCAAATGCTTCCAGGCAAAAATTCTAAATCTTCTAGATTTTATTGCATATTTGGGAGCCATACATATGTCATCCTATTGTTTCTTTGTGAAAGTTTTCTGGCAAATTATTGGGAATTAAAGTAAAAAAATAATGGCAGGCATTTGAGTTTCATACTTCATACTCTGCAGAAATTTCATGTTAATGCAAAATATGTTATTCTATCAAAGTTCTTAGTTTATAAGAGCAATATTTAAAAATTGTCCCTGTTTTTGGGCTTTTGTCAACCCCGTTACTTCTGGCTTTCTCCATATTTCTTGCTATAAGAGGTTGAGAGATATGCCTCTGTCTACCTATAAGGCCTCATATGACCCTGTCTGTGGGGCATATGAACATAGGAATAATACTAGTTAAGTGATCATGATGACCATAAGATGCCTAGCCATATACACCTTTAAGTATATACACTTAAAAGTTTGTTTGTTTGTTTTCAAGCACTTAATAGTGTTTATGGCTCATATCAAGCAGGGCTATGCATGATAGTCCTGGTGTAAATATAATGTCTACTACTCCAGTTATCAAGACTAGCACTTTGATCTGTAGTGGCAATTTATTCCATAGGTGGGAGCCTCTCTCTCCAGCAACTCTTATTTGTTGGTGTAGATTTAGATCTCTAGTGCATATTTTTTAGAGCCACTAATTTTTCAAGAAAGAGAAGGTCAGATAGGATTGGTTCATTTATTGTTCAAAAATCAAAACACAGGTCACCTTGGAGCAGCATGTAGGCTAATCAAGATAGCCAAAATATTTAACACATCTGATTTAATTGGCAAGATGTCTTTGGAGACTTTCTAGTTCAGCAATATATATTGATTTCTATATATCAAAGGGGGCACTGCAGTCAGTGTTGGGTCTGATAAAAAAAGAGTACAGTGGCAGGATGACTTCTTTGGATCTTGAAGGTATTCCTTTGGAAATTAACTGGTCATGGTAGAAGGATTTTCTTAATATGGTTGAAACTTGACTGAACATGAGAGAATTGTCCACATAAATAGCCAGGTGTCTTATGATCATGTCTGTCTGAAGAGGAGTACCATTTAAAACATATGAAGTGAGAACATTTTTTTTTACCAAATGCTACTAAGTTTAACTTTTTTTTGCATTTGAGGCCATTGTCAATATAACAGGTATCTGCATATTCCAGCCTTTGCTGGAGATACTAGTATCGGTGGATAAGCAGATAACAGTGTCCAGCCTGAAGTTATCAGTAAATATGGTCAACCAGACCTCTGGGATATCAGACTGGATGCCTGCAAAATAAATGTCAAACAGGAGAGGGCCCAGCACCAATCCCTGTGGTACCCACTAGTTATAATTTTACATTCAGAGAAGGTACCAGCATCTTACACATCACAGGATCTGTCAGAAAGCCAGTTTTCAATCCAGTGGATAACATACAGGATTTATTTATTTTATTTACTCATTATTTTTGTTTATGGGTGGCTACAGTGGTGCAGTGGTGAGTGTTGCCACCTCACAGCAAGAGGTTCCCTGAGTCAATCCTCAGCTGGGGTGTCTTCTGTGCGGAGTCTGCATGTCCTCCCTGTGGTCACGTGGGTATCCTCTGGGTGCTCCGGTTTCCTTCCACATCCCAAAGACATGCTGTAAGTGGATTGGACACTCTAAATTGGCCCTAGGTGTGAGTGCATGCATGTGTGTGCCTTCTGTAGAAGGTTGGGAGCCAGGCTGTTAACTCAACACTGTAAAACTCCACTGCCAATCATGAGCGGACAGGTGATCCGCTGTGGCGACCCCTAACTGGGAAAAGCCGAAGGAAGAAGAAGAAGACTCATTATTTTTGTTTACCAGTCATAAGACCTATTTCCAGTGGAGCCCCGAGGAGTAAAGCTCCGCAGATACATAAAGCAGAGATTTAATCATGGAAGAAAGGTATATTGTACAAAATGTGGCAACTTTATTATAACATTGTTCTAACTTATTTCGCAAGATAATGTGTATGTTGGTGAAAATGGGAGAAGCATAAAGGAGTGAGGGGAAGAGGCTATATTTTTCCATGCCAGGTCAAACAAGTAAGGTTTGACCCTATAAAAAGAGCTAAGTTTCACTTTTTTTTCCCCTGGGCTGTGAATGTGACAGCCAAATTTCAGATATTCATCTACGTAAACTCCTAGTAGTTTGGCAAGAGATTACCTGTTTAATCTTGGTGGAGTAAGTTAAGATAGTGAAAGGTATTTTTTCATCTATAAGTGGGCATGAAGAGGATTAACTTTTTTTGGGGGGGCTTATTGGTATATATTTATATTAGGTTTTTCTATTTTATAACAATACCAGCATAGGGGATAGTGTCAAAAGCCTTGGCTGGACTGGGATAAGCAGCATGCACTGAGTGACCACTGTTCACAGTCTCTGTAACCTTTTCAAAAAGCCTTACTCAAGGCTCACAACTCAGGACTTGTCCTTCACAAAACCAAACAATTAAGATGCCTGTGTCATCATAAATATCTCCTATGGTATGTACCATGGTTTTACACATAAGGTTGGTTTGACTGAGAGGTCTGTAATTGGTTGGATCGGTAAAGGGCCCACTCTTGTGTTGGGGTGTCACACAGGCTGTTTTTCAGACATTAATCACAGACTGTGGATAAACCAAGGTTGAAAAGTTTAAGTAGATGTTCAAATAGTACATACCTGGCATTAATGCGAATACAGTCCAGTATGTTGTCTGGTCCCATGGAAACATTTCTTTATTTTTGACAAGCTTTTTAAGACTTGTTCCAAGGTGATTTCAAAGGAAATTAATTTTTCAGGGATGCTTGGTCAACAAAGTGGGCAGGTAGTATAAAATTAACACTAAATCTGTCTGCTAATTTATTGGTTATATCATAGGGATTGGAATATGAGATATTACATATGACCTCAGTGCATTGTTCAGTATTATTCCTTAGTTTTCTGACAAAATGGAATGAAAGATTTGTAGTTTCTTCTTTGGTATGTATAGAAAGTATAAGCTTTTACTCAGTTCTACTTTTTCTAACAGTACTCAAGTTCCTTTCTGGCACATTGCAGTGTGGTCCTCAGACAAGGGGATGGGGATTTCTTACAACTTTTTATCATTTTCTTTATTTTGGTAAACAGCTTATTAAAACCCAGAAGGATTTATTCCTGAAGTTACCATTATATTTTGAGTGCAGCTGTTTAGAGGTTGGTGAAAGTCAGAAATGAATGCAGTATCCCTCTCAGTTGGGACTATTTATAGGGTATTGCTGGGAATTGTGCATAGGTCCTCTATAAGCAGAAGTAAGTTTGCACTATTGAAGTCCCTAAAGATGGTCTCATTTGGTGGTGAGGTAGTACCACTAGGCCTGAAAGAGAAGATGGATGATCTGTGTTAGATTTAACTAGAGATGAGGATCTCTTACAACTCAACAAAACCCATAAAACCAAAAACACCCATACAAGCAACCCAAATCTCCAATGACACATAAACAGAACCTCTTGGCCTAAAAGATACCTCTACCCAGGTACCCCCTTTCTTCAGCAACAGATTTCCATTTCATATTAAACAAATTATCTCATTTACTACCTTTAAACACAGCCAAGAAGAAAGGATGGGTAACTATAAATACATTCCAGGTGTGATCCCACAATCCCTTATAGAAAGCAATAATAGTGGCTAGGCTAAAAAGGATGTACTCAAGAAACTGAATAGTAATAACCTATAAAGTTTTGATTTTAATAAAGAGCATACAAGCAACATGCAAAATAGCAAGTGAGTATACTATATATATATATATATATATATATATATATATATATATATATATATATATACGAAAAAGAAAAAGAAAAAGAAAAAATCCGCTAAACTGTACAAATAAAGGGCTCTCCTCCAATAACACAGACTGGTCCACCACTCGATGTTAGCCACAAAATTTATTTGATAAAACCACAGCTACAAACACCAACAAATAACATGCGAACTTGCGTACTGTTACTACATGTAAACCAAAGATTGAGCGCGCTTTCGTCCGTTCCTTATGGACTTCATCAGAATCTAATGAACCATTGGTTACACTCCTTAAATACTCAAGCAAACCACTGATTAATACCCAATTAACCATTTGGTTAACAATTACATGGTTTGACAAAATTGATGTACAAGGACTGCTCGTAAAAAACTACTAATACATAGTAACTAGTACATAACGTACATTAAATCTAGTGTATAACACAAATTCCTACAACAAGTGTTCTCATATAAAATGTTACCCCGATTAAACCTATTGTCCTTCATTTAAAAAACTCTAGTGGTGTTTTTAAAAAACAACATACCCAAAAATAACCTATTGAAGTATAAAATCTGCAGAAAGTATTAATATATATATATATATATATATATATATATATATATATATATGAATAGAAAAGTAAAGGCAAAGAAACATATAATAAACATTCAATGTCATTAATTCAACTTTTAACCCCTATTAAAAGATGTTATAGAAAAAATATATGTACAATAATAATATATTAATATATTGATTTTGTAGTAAATGCTATAAATATTGTAAATATGTATGTATATATAAATATTATAAATATAATGATAAAAATAATACTAAAATGAAATTCTACCAATCTTGTTAATAATTTAAAACAAGTGTAACCAATGGTTCATTAGATTCTGATGAAGTCCATAAGGAACGGACGAAAGCACGCTCAATCTTTGGTTTACATGTAGTAACAGTACGCAAGTTCGCATGTTATTTGTTGGTGTTTGTAGCTGTGGTTTTATCAATTAAATTTTGTGGCTAACATCGAGTGGTGGACCAGTCTGTGTTATTGGAGGAGAGCCCTTTATTTGTACAGTTTAGCGGATTTTTTCTTTTTCGTATATTTGTGTTCGGAGGAGGTACCTATACTATATATATATATATATATATATATATATATATATGTATATGTATATGTATATGTATATATATATATATATATATATATAGAGAGAGAGAGGTTCACTATCATTTTTTCCGAACGACATGCTGTTGGCAGTTATGCTGCCAAAAATCAGAATGTCATTCGCACAATGAAAAGTGAGTTGGATAGTCAAACACACTTAAGCAAATGCAGTAGTGCATTCGCATAAGTGTGTTCGACTATATGTATGAGATCACGGTACAGTGGGGATAGGAAATTGATCCATATCCCCACTGTAGTGCGATCATGGAGTTGGAATAAATTAGTAGCAAGGGATGTGGGGAGTGCAGGGGGGATTGCCCCCATGCAAAAATGTGATATGTCGTATAGGAGCTTGATTTACATTAGCTCCTATATGGATATCATGTCACATTTTTGGCGACATTTTCGACTCAAATGTGTCGATCATTTGGAGCGACATTGTGTACATTCAAAATGTTTCATTTCGGTTTAACTTTTCATTGTTTCGAACAGCAAATGTTTTGCCATTTGAAATAACGATATTAAACTTTATATATATATATATATATATATATATATATATATATATATATTATATTAGTATAATAACAAGTGAGCATAATGTAAGTAAAAGACTGCCATAAATTCAACAGCACGTTAAGTAAAAAAAAAAAAAAAGAGATAACAGATTAGTCCTTAATATATCAGATGGTTTGTGATAAGATCTTCTCAACAAATCTGAAGCTCAGATATCCTTCCTTTGTCATAACATTACATTTGCTTAATGGCAGAAGGAGACAATAGTCCTGTGTAGTCTGCCCATTTAAATGCATTAACATTCTGCCTCCCTTCCATCCCTCTTATACTTTTGATACCCAATGCCCTCTTGAATGCCACTGTGGATTTGTTATTCGCCACTCCTTTTGGTAGTCTATTAAATGTGCCCACAGCCCTCTCTGTGAAAAAAAAAATACTCGCATAGCTTCAGGGAAAAGAATTCCCTGTGATCATTTGCCTGTGCTTCCTCCATCACCCTTTGTCCTTCCAGTTCAGCATGACTCCTTCATGGTGTTGCGCACCAGTAACAAATCCCTGCTGTGTCTTCTGGACTCCAGTCAGAAGAGCTTTAGCTCTCTAGGCTCTGGTCATATTAATTATCTTCTACTCCATAGATCTTTCTGATAACTTTCCTCTGTAATCTTTCCACCAGTCTGATATACTTTTACTTAAGTGACCTCCAGAGCTGCATGCAGTACTTAAGTTGTGACCTGACCAACAAACTCATGCAGGGGGAAGTATTACCTCTTTTGATTATGGGAACTATCCCTTGAGGATATAACTCTTTATCCTGTTTACTGTTGCATCTGTCCTCTCATACTCTCCTGGTGGTTCAATCCAGGTGAGATCAACTCCCTCAGATCCCTTTACTGATTTATTGCCATCAGTTCCACATATCCCGGTTAATACGTTACAACCACAGTTGTTGTGGCCTGGATACGGTATTCTGCAATTGTTTGCACTGAACCTCAACTGACATTTTTCTGTCCACTTTTTCAGACTTTTTAAATCCTTCACAAACCCTTCCTCCATTCTCTACAGATAAATTTATCTTTGCATCTTCATCAGATAAACTGATTGTCTTCTATTCCTTCAGATACATCTGAGAGTAATAAACAGAAAAGTACTGGATGCAGGAGAGACCTGTGTTGTATTCTACTAGTCACTTGTCTAATTCTTGACCTTACCTTTTTCACTATAGCCCTCTCCAGTTCCTAAGTCATGTCCCCAACCCCATTTCTTCCACTCTACCTATTAGCCTCCTGTGTGGGACTGAGTTATTAAAGGACTCGATGAAGACTGAGTAGACTTTGTATACTACAGTTCTTCTGTCAAGTTCCCCGGTAAACTGATCATAAAAGTATTCATTCAGCATTTCTGCTTTTTCACAGTCGTCTGTGATTTTCCTCCCATCTTTGCTCAGCCTGACCAAATCTGTGTCTCCTTTTCATCTTTCTACTATATATGTAATAAAATACCACCAATAGTTGCCAGAACTCTAGTCAACAAAGAAAAATGAAGCAAATTATTCCAGAAAAACTGTTGGACTCAGAGATGATCAAAGGCTCCAGTATAAGTTTTCCATTTATTGTAGAGCAAACACATAAGTGCTTTCACAGTCCAACTGTTTCTTCAGATGTGATAAACTAATCAATGAAACATCATTAAATACTAACCTCAGTTAAGAATAACCAATCACAACGCACTCAAGCTAAAAGGTACCAAACACTAAAAAGCTTTATAAAAGGCACACAAATACAATAACTAGAGTTAAAACTACTGTAGATATATATATATATATATATATATATATATATATATATATATATATATATATATATGTACAAGCATAAATATCCCTATATTTATACAAACATGAACATGATAAGGGTGGACCAATTGTGATACTTGACAAAGAATGGTACAACCCAGAAATGAGATTAATGTTGTCTGATATTAGTTTTTATGTTAGGATCACTAAAAGCCGTGTTGATTATATGACAAATAAGGTTTGACATATTTTTAAAAATCTTATAACTCAGAATGTTATTGACAAGTCTTTGCTTGATTATTTGATTGTTGACAAACCATTGATACCAGTCATTCAGAGTCTACCAAAGTTACACAAGGACCCTATTCATCCTCCTTTCCATCCGATAGTGGCAGGTCATAACTGGTGTACTGAACCTCTTTCTATTTATTTTGAGAAGGCTCTGAGACCTCTGTTGAATTTGAATGCTTACATTCAACAATTACATAGTTTATTACATCTGAAGAAGCAGTTGTACTGTGAAAGCACTTATGTGTCTGCTCTAGAATAAACGGAAAACTTATACTGGAGCCTTTGGTCATCTCTGAGTCCACCAGTTTTTCTGGAATTATTTTCTACTATATATCTAAAAAAGCACACCCTTCCTTTCTCAATCCCTTCTACTAACTCCTTTTCAGCTTTTGGCAGTCCTTATCAAGTTTGTTGCCTCTTTGTTAGCCTCTTTATTCTGTGCCTTCTCCACCACCCTACCCCCAGGGGCGGCTCGTGGCATCGGGCTGCCGGACTGCAGCCCCCTCAGCTAGACAGCTGAGTAGTTGTTTAGAAGTTTATTTTGTTTTTTAATGTAAAAAAAAAAAAAAAAAATCTTTTTTTCCACTTTATTTCGAGTCCACGACTCGAAAGTACGCGCATGCGCATTGCGCACTTCAATCGATTCGCAACAGCGTTTTTTTTTTTTTAAATGCTTGCAATGTTTTCATTGCAGCCCGGAGGAGCAAAGAAGGCATCATTGTGATGCCCAGAAGTCTATGCGGTTGAGACACAAACCGCATAGCTATGGTAGGGGCTCGGACTGCGATGTCAGCAGGCACGTACATGACGTGCTTGCTGGGCTAAAGGCTGCTGATTGGTTGTCGCTCTCTTCCCGGGCTTTATGTGCTGGGAAAAGAGCGAGAATCAAACAGTAAGCCAGTTGTGGGATTGATTCGGTCGTGACTGAGTCAGTCACACAGGAAGGATTTTAATTTGCCATTGGATTTTTTTATTTTTTATTTTGCTGAAGAACAGAAGAAAGAAGTAGTAAAAGAAGAAAGAAGTTAGAAGAAGAGAAGAAGAAGAAGAACAGAGTGAAGGTGCAGAAGTATACCAGGTAAGTAGGAAGGGTAACTAAGGGTAAGCAAGCCAGTAGGCTGGTGTACTGTATCTGGCAGCCATTAACGGAAGACAAGGAATGGGTTGTTGATAGAACAATACGATTAACCTTTCTTAAAAATATTTTGTGTTTGTGTGGAAAATAATCTTGGCCATTACAGTTTCTGTTACTTTACACTGGAGGACACTGGGCTCTGTCTAAGGTCAGTAAAATCCAGGGGAGCGATTGATTATAACTATTATCTGTAGCTGAATAATTTAAAGGTCAGTCAGGTCTGGTAGTAGTTGCTAGCTATGACTTGAAGAAACAGTGAATATTTGTCATATACTTTTAAGGCTAACAGTCTCGCATATTATTAAGGCCAGTTATCTCTTGTATATTATTTGATGCCAGCATTGCAGATTTAAAGCTCATTCCATCACATATAACTTGGAGCTGCAACAGCCGTGTAGATCACGAGTCTGCAGTATGTGACTATCGCAGCTTCCCTGTGATCATCTTTGTCAAAAACAAATTAGTGTGGTAGAATTAGTAGATGTTAAGGTGTTCCATAGTACAGTAATATCCACATGGGTAACTTTATCACATATGAGATATGCGTAGTTCTGTAAATAAGGTGAAATACAATTGCAAATCAATAATGTGACCTCCTGCATCCAATGCCAACGCTACACCAATTATATGTACTCATGTAAAAGAGTGAAATCTCTCTCTCTCTGTGTATTTGTTTAATATTCCTCCCTGCTTGGTATCAAAGAATACTGCTTGTTGAAGAAAGAAGGCCAAAATACTCTAATTGCCTCCCCCTGAATACTTTTTGCAAGTGCACTTGTGTAGTAGAAGCAATGCACTCACAAGATGCTGCATTTTACAGGCTCCAAAAATGCAAAGTCTGTCAGCATGGAACTGTCAAAGTGAATGTTTTTAAATTGTTCAAAGAAAGCTATGATTTTATTGAAATGAAAAAAAAAAAAAAAATAGTCATTTATTCACTTATGTAATTTTAAACTGTATGGTCTTATTCCTTAGTATTACATTTTTAGCATTGCTATACATTTTTCAACCCTACAGTTATTTGTGCACCACTAGGTACGTTCATACTTCAAGCTGTTAGCACATTTCAATAGATTCTGCTTTGGACTCTATTTAAACTGAGATATATTTTAAAATGTTATATGTCATTTGATTTGAGTTCGGAGTTGCAATTTCTGATGTCTTAATAATTAGCTTTATAGTAAGACTTATTCAAGTATACATAAAAAGTCTTATAATAAAAAACTTTTTGACTTGACTTGGGTTTAAAAAGACACCGACAGAACTCATACTCATTATGTAAACACAAAAGTTTTTTAACTATTAATATATATACATATATATATATTTTTTAAAAAAATGGTTTATGATACTTTAATGAATATTTTTACACAGTTTTAAATAGTTACTATGAATAATTTATATCAAATGAATATATGCCTTGGTTACGATGGTAACCATTTAAACGCTTACACAGTGTTACATTCATCAGCATTTTAAGGTCTAAAGTTTTCATTATATGTATTCTTTATTGTTTTATTGTTCTTTTTATTTGTGCTTTTCTTCTTTATTCTAAGCATGAATTACCTGTTGAACTATGATAAGTTCCTTTAATGTTTACTTGTCTGCTTAGTTATACTGCTAACCGTAAATGAGTTCTTTCAGGACTATTTGTTAGCTGTCAGTTTTCAGTTATACAGTGTTTTATTATTTCCAATCATTAACAAGTTTCATGACAGTTTGTTTTATCCATTATATTTACAATCTAGTATATATTTTAAATAATTTGCGCTAAATAAATGTAAGCTCTAGCCACGTTGGTAATTGTACAAATGTTTATTTAATACCATCTCTGTTAACATTTTGATACGCAAAGTTCTCTTTGCTTTTCGTTAAAAGATGGACCAATTGTTGAACTATACTAAGTTCTATAAAGACCTAAATGCTTACATATTCATTTAGATGCACTGAGAATTACATATAAGTCTCTTTAGAAGTAGTGCAGCGTCTGCATTGTCTTTATTTATTTATTTATTTAAGCGCAGAGTTGTAATAGAACTACATTAAGATTGTTCTTTAGCTTAAACTATTATACACACATATATAGATTTGTATTTTAATTTGCAAACTGCAACATGAGTTATGTGTAAAAAATTCATTGGTTTAGTACCTGTATTCAACATCACAACACCGCTTTCAACAGTTTGTTATTTGATTTTGGAAGCTATACATTGCCACTTTAAATGGTTAATGAGACACCCATTTACATAGGGTTTGGTTTCAATCTAAGCAATTTATGTTGTATATAAGCACTGTATTATAGAACTTTTATTTGTCTGATGAAGCGTGGCTGTGACCACGCGAAAGCGCTCACCCTTCAGCTATATTTATTACAATAAAGAAGAGTTTTTACTTTTGCTACGGCTGCCGAGAACTTTTTTGAATTGTGGACTTGAAAAGCCTGTTTAACAGCAACTGTTCAGTATTTTAACTACATTGCGTTGAGATCAGGTTTCTGCTTTTTGCATTTTATTGAAATGACTGAGAAGCCAGGGGTCATGCTAGATTAAAGGAAAAACAATTACTATGATGTCAGGCTAAATGAATCAAAACATATTCTTTCTGCTTTGTTTTTTCCCATCTTCCTCTCATGTTTATCTACAGTGCCTGTTCTTAAAATACAAATAAGACACTGTCCAGATGCCAAAAGACAGGGATATTAAGTGGTGTATTTTCATACTGGCCTAGATTTTAGGGCAACTGGAAGTCTCTGACTTAATTTAGAGTGGTGGTGTTACTACTGTGCCAGCGACAAAGCAGTAGGAAATTGCAAATTTCTTCCGTGTGTGTTTGTAATGCCCCAGTTACTAATACTGGTGGCTAGAGAGAACAAATGGTGGTGGGTAGAGATACTCAGGCTTGAACCCTGTAGCTTGGATTCAGGTGGCAAGGACCTGAATTCCCTATCCACCACCATTTCTAAAATAAATTTGCAGATTTTTGCCTCATATTTGTTCTGTTCCTCATAAAATCTGTGCTGTATCTACATTTTTCCTTGCAAAGTCTGTAGTACAGTGGTGCACTGATAGCATTGCTGCCTAACAGCTTCAGGTTCTCTGGTTTGATTCTCTGCTGGGGTGCCTTCTGTGTGGTGTCGGCATGTCGTCCCATCTTACAAAGATGTGTCTGGCATTTCTCCCTGCTCTGCTGAAAATTGTCTTTTGTTCCAAGTCAGACTAGTTTCCTGGTTAAATGTTTAAAAATAACAGGCATTTGAATTTCAGACTTCATATTCTTCAGAAAGTACATGGTAACACAAAACTGTTCTAGCAGTTGTCTAAGTTTATAACATGGATATTTGAAATGTGTCCCTATTTTTGGGACTGTATTCCCCCATTATTGGCTTTGTCCAGGCATTTTGTGATGACTTTTACTACTTCAGTGATTGTGCATATTTACTGTTACTGGTGGACTGTAGAAAGTTGAGTAGACTTTTATGATGGAAATGTTCTGAAATGGGTAGTTTTGTCATTGGTCCATGCATTTTATTTAATTGTGAACTGGAAAAATGTTCAAAACAATAAATTAAAAATTTAAAATGATGTCTAACAACTGTACTGTATTGTACAAGGAATATAATTTAGTACAATCAGGAAGGTGTATCAAAGAGCACATGTATTTTTCATGTGCAAGGGGCCTATGATTTTGAAAACAGCCCAAAGTTAATCTTTATCTGCCACTGGAAAAATGTATTTTCTTTGAATGTGGGTTTCAATGCTGTTTCATTGAATGTGAGTTTCAAGAGCAGAGAAGCTTTTAATGCTAAGCATGTTTTCATTGTGAGACTGCATTGATTTGTTTAGCAGATGTCTTAGTGTTTGTGCTGTAAAATGCAAAATAAAACTTTCAAATGAAATCCAAATCATCATAGAAGTAAAGCAGTATGCACATTAGTGTTTATTGTAAATGGAGTGAAATAGCCAAATAATGGATCATTGGAAGGGCTCCATTCAACCATGATTTTGTGAGGGGGAAGGGCGGCAAACTCAAAGACAGCCCCAGCTGAACTATACCTCCCAACTGTCCAGATTTTCACAGAATGAATAGATTTTTGCTTCTTATTTTTGGTTTGTTCCTCATAAAATTTGTGGTTTTCTGGAAAATCATTTAGGAATTAAGTCACTAAATAATGACACACTGAGTTTCAGACTTCATAACCTTCAGAAAATGCACGCTAAAGTAAGACCTGTTCTGTCAACTATCTCAGTTTATACAAGAGCAATTTTTAATACTGTTTATATGCTCCCCCAATATATTTGGCCTTGTCCAGATTTATTGCATTAACAGGTTGAGAGGTACATGCAAATTGCTTTATAGAATTAGGCATAGCCAAACCTCTCAACTGTCCCTGAATTTGGCTCAAAATGTTGCTCTTCCCCTAATAATCCCTCCGCAAAATAGCAATTTTGGAAGAAAACATGGGGGGTTTACAATTAAGAAATAACTGTAATAATCAGAGTTATAGATTACTTTTTATTTCAGAAATGCATGTAAACTCTTTTATTTTGTCAGCTGCTCAAGTTAGCAGTACTAATATTAAAACATGTCCCTTCTTTGACAGGTTCCCAGCTGTATTGTGTGGCTATTTTATATTGTTGCATCACATTTTTGGTCCATTTTTCATAAAATTGTGTTTTTTTGGCAAATTAGTGATGAATCATTAAAGACTGAAGTTAGAAAATAATGACAGGCATTTGAGTTTCAGATTTCAAATCCTTCAGAAAATTCATACTAATGCAAGACCTACTATTCTATTATCTTATAAGAGCAATATTTAAAAATTGTCCTTATTTTTGGGCCTTTGTCCCACTTCTATGTATGGCTTTGCCCAGATTTCTTGCTCTGAGGGTGAGAGGTATGACAAATGTGTTAGGGCCATCACCGTCAGCCAGAGACATTTCAAATTGTGACATACTTGTTGCACCCCACTCCCCCATGTAGTGACTCTAGATGTGTCCAAGCAAGGCAAGGAGCAGTTATGCAGTGTATATGTGCAGGGTATCCCCCCATACAAGGTAGACACAAGTACTACAGTGGCTTTTCATCTGTTCTTGATTTTGCAGAATGGTCTGGTTTCTGTCATATTTTTGTACTGTTGATTTATGCTTATTACTCAAAGTGCCTGTTGCTCTGTGTTTTAAGTAGCAATGCTTTAATGACCATCAAGTAAGCTTGTCTGATATCATAACATGTAAGTAAGCTTTAATAGGCATACTGTTAAAGAATTGCCAACATTGAAGCCTTTCTGTTGTTGCCATGCAGAGAATACTTAACTAGATAATGTATAAGCATTGGATATTGGAATGCATATGACAGTATTTGTAGTAAAGGACAGGATTACATTATTTTAAGAAGCTCATTACACTTGTTGAAGACTTCTAGTGATCTCTGTGGGCTTTACCAGTAAACTAAACAGAATGCCATTCATCTGTGGTCCATAACCTGTACAGTAACCATTTAAGCAATGTATCTTGAGCTTGTTTCTTGTTTGCTTTTCATTTTTACTTTGGTCGTGTTTTCCCCATGAAACAAGTAGATAGTTGTCAGGCAGCAGGTCTTTTTTGGATAAGAAACATTTTTATAAGTGGGGGCATCACAGAGATTGCTACTTTCAGCATGTTACTTGGTACTTTAATAAAGCTGAATATAAATTATAATTAGAACTGCAGTGCAAGGAGAAGTAGTTTGAGTTGAGTGCTGCTTGTTTTTCTTATACTTGATTTTGACTGGCATTCCCGTAATGTATTTAAAAAGTAATTTATTTTTTCATGCCTCACAACCTTTTTGTTTCCATCTAGATATTAAGTAAGCTGTCATGCAGCCAATGCATTTAAATATTTTTATTCTTTTACACTTCATTTGTCTTGATTGGACTCTCATAATGAGGGTTTGGCACCCAGGGCAGCATATTTAATTAAAGTTAGTTTTTGTGGTTTTGAGCATAGCTCCTCCCCTTTCTAGTTGGCCACACCCCTTCCCATTGACCCCACCCATTCAGCTATCCCCTGCTGCCCCCCTTTGATTTGAAGTCACCAACCGCCACTGCCTACCCCCCTCCTTTCCACCTCTTACAGGTCTTATATTTTGCAGTAATTGCCAAGCTCACAGTACTGTCTGGCCACATTGGCATTTTTCTCTCTGCTTCTTCTCTCTCCCTTCTCTATAGCCCCAAGTGTCAAATGACTGACCTATGTCCGTAGCTTATTTACTCCCCCAGTACAGCATAAGTCCTGTTTCTAAACTCTCACAACACCACCATCTTTTCTCTTTTTTATTCTTACCCTTTCCTCTGCTTTAAACCACATAGTAGTTCAAAATACAATCTCTCTCTCTCAGTTCAGCTGTTTTTTTCTCTAAAGCTCCAAACATCCATCCATCCTCCAACCTTTTTTCCCGTTCTGCACATGGGGTCGGTGTGCCAACATAGAGTGCCCAATCCACCTACTGCACATCTTTGAATGCCATTATTTGGGAATACACAAGCCCACCCATCACCAGTGTATCTCCTGATGTTATGCTGCACTAAGGCAGAGAACCTAGCTCCAAAGCATAACAGTTTGACCAATCAGTAAGTGCATTCATGAAAATAAAAATTAAAAAATAAAGATTTGATAGCCACACTGTTATAAGCATACTTAACAATATTACAAGAGACTCCTTTAGCATCTACTGGCTGGAGAGACCATCCTAACATAGGAGGATGGCCTACATGTATTTTTGATCTAGCATTGAGGATCCTCTACAAGTGATACACACAAAATCAGTTGAACTATGATGGTAACACACCTCAGTAGATCTAATATTAGGTTCATCCTCTCTTTTATTCTAGTTTTGCATTTTTCTCCTGAAGCTACCAAGTAGCTGGTACACATTTTGACAGAATACATTGCACCAGGAGAGCATCCCTATCTCTAGAGTCCACCAGTTTTCCTGAACCAGTGAGAAGGCACACCTCTTTCAAATCAAGAAAGAAAAATAGAGAAGTTTTGGCATTTACATCCTTTTGCAAGAATCCAAAAGCAGTCCTTTTATACAGCAAGTCATCCATAAATCATCATAGGGCAAATGATATATTTAGAATGTATCTTTTACATCTCACAATAAAAATCCTCCTTACTGGCTCTATAATTAGGGTGAATCCTAAGTAGTAAAAAAGTGCTTGGCAATGGTAAACCCAATGGCCAAGTTGCTATAGCAAACTGTCTATCCTGGAGATGTTTTTGAAACAAGAACTGTTGAAGTGACTTGAAATAGCAGAATTTTCCAATGCGTTGCCTGACACTTAATTGTAAAAAAAATTCAGTTAGAAGTCAGAAAAGGATTGCTTGACAAATTTCAACCATTTCTTCCCTAGATTAAAGGAAATGAACACCTAATTTGTTTTCCTAAATATGAGAAGCATTTACTTCAGGTAAGTTGATGCTGTGCATCTAAGGTATGAAGTTCTCTTTCTACCCCAGTTTTGCAACTATAAAGAAAATAATGAAATAAAGGTACTAGTTTAAGGGCAGTTCTGGCACCAGTATCAAGACAAATTGTGTGGACAGCTCCTAAAAGACATCCAGTCCTTGCCAAAGAACACATATAGTCTTCTACAAGTAACTGCCTAGAGCTCCAAGAATCTGTAGGCTAAAGTACTGACCACTAGGAAGACTAGTTTCCAGATACAAGTTTCAAAGCTATTCAACTAGTGAGTTTAAACAGTAAATGAGTAAGCATGCCAATCATAAAGTTCAAGTCCAAAGGAAGAAAAGTTTTCTTTCAGTGAGGGTAGAAATGCAGAAATCCCTGTAAGGAACTACCTGACAAGCCAACACTATCCAGTCCTGCCATCCATGAGGACTTGATGTGCACACATATCTGGCATGTGCAGAAAGCTAAATTGTAAAGGCATCCAAAATAGGTCATGACAGCTTCCAAATTTACTTAATGCATCAGCATGAGATACCACTTTGCAGAGAGAGAGAAACTTTACCGCTCTGCATCTTCAACTACTTTTGGCACCCCCCCCCCCCCCCCCAGAAAATCTGGTAGAACCAAAGAGCCAACAGCAACAGCCAATATGTGATGTGGAGCAGGCTGTCATCCCAACTACAGGAGACACCCATGATTAAAACTGGAGGATTTGTACAGCACCAAGGACATAAGAGAATGAAATTACAACCACAGTTGTCAATCTGTCATCAAACATCAAATCCTCCTTGCCCTACTAAATAAAGCAGAAAAGGTGGAAGAAACACATTCCTCCAAGTGGATAAAAGGACTGTTTCCAAGCTGCCCAACTTCCAGAAGATGCAAACTAACACTCATACCCTTACCTCCAGGAGAACACTGAGAAAAACATCTAATGAACTTTGCCATTATATTCAGCTCACCAGGACTGCAAATGACTGAGTGTGATGTCTCTGTCAGTGGACTTCTGCTAGATAAGCACTGCCTTTCTGCATATAACAGAATATCCCTCTGACTGCTCAAGTGCCACATGGTGGGTCATTTGTTGTACTGGAACAGGAAAGGGCTCACAAGCAACCTTCCATCCTGAGTTCTGATTGTCAACAAAACTGGATGTAGTTACAATTAAATGATGCAACGCTCCCTTCTCCAGAGGGACCACTTTCTGTGAATTGTGAAGGAGTCATGATTCTGGATACTGGCTAAGGCTCTTGCCACCCCTATAGTGCCTTTTTTAGGCAAGGTTCAAATGACAAATTCCCCACCTTAACAGGTACAAGCAAGCAAAATCTGAGGGTAATGCTACTCAATGCTAGGAGTCTAAACCTCAAAATGCATCCACTCAAGGCACTCCTTAAAATGGAGAACATCGACATCTGTGCAGTGATAGAGACCTGGTTCAAGGCTCCAGAGAGCATCCCTGCATTACCAGGCTATAATTCATACCACACCTTTCAGCCACCGAACCTGGAACAAAACATTAAAGGTGGAGGCGTGTCCATATTCATTAAGGATATCCACACCTCCAGGCTAGTTGCTCGGTATAATGCATCCGAGATTATCCAACTGCAACTTAGTCTGGGCAAGACTGCAATCCAAATTGTAGCTTGCTACAGATCCCCTGCCATGCCCCAGGATTCCCCCTCCTCATTTCTTGATACATTAGAAAATATTAGGGTACAACCCAACACCCTAAAAATGGGTGATTTCAACTACCCCACCATTAACTGGGAAAACTACTCATGTACCAACTCTTTTGCTTATCGTTTTCTGGAATTCATAAATTCAAATGCCTTGGATCCACTTATCCACACCCCCACCAGGGGCAGCAATATTCTAGACCTGGTCATTACCAACATGGGCGACTGGTGTCCCACACCAGAGGTCAATTAATCTTTGGTCAGATCTGACCACAAGCTAATCACGCTAGACATCCACATCCCACCCCCATCCCCCATTCGGGAAACCACCATAAAAATTTCTACAAAGCCAACTTCACGCTTCTTAAGACAGAAGTGTCAAACTTCATGACACCCATGCAGATGGACAATAGAGGTACGACTGCTGAATCCTGCATAAATGCACTTTATAAGCACTTACACGAGTGCATGGATCATGCTATGCCTAACAGAACCAATATGCTATCCTCCAAAAAAAGGAAGCCAATCTGGTGGTCCCCTGCCATAAACAAACTGTACAACAAAAGGAAGAAACTGTTGTAAAAGAGAGTAAAATCCCATGAGTGGAGGAGCTCCCTGGTCAGCCTCAGTAAGAAGCTGTGATCCCTAATAAAATCCTCCAAAGCTAGTTACGAAAACAAAATTGCCACTGATTCTAAAGACAACCACAAAACATTCTATAGCTATGTCAAGACTCTCAATGGCAACACTCAGATCTGCTCTGAGTTACAGCACAATGGCACTAAATATACAGAACCAACTGATATTGCCAACATCCTGACAGATAGGTTCAGTGCTAAGTTTCCCCCCTCTCACCCCCTAAAGGGTCCATCTCTATACCAGAAGAATGCAAAGTTCTTGTAATCACGGCTGCACAAGTAAAAACCACACTCTCTGAAGCCAAGAACACAGCATCCATGGGACCTGACAAGATCCCAGGCTGCGTTCTACACAAACTGCAGAATGAACTGGCACCCCAGCTAAGCACAATGTTCAATCATAGCCTCACCTCAGGCTTTGTGCCAACTGAATGGCACACAGCAACGGTTAACCCACTCCACAAAGGGGGAGCCACAATGGACCCCAGGAACTACCACCCCGTTAGCCTAACGAGCATGGTCTGCAAGGCCATGGAACGTATCATAATGGATCTTATGCACAGAGACATTGGTAATCTCCAAACTCTGGTCCCCACCCAGTTCGGGTTTGTAAAAGGCAGATCATGTCTTCTAATCCTGATAGACTTCTTTGAAGCAGTCACTAAAGCCATAGATGAGGGTAAGGTGGTTCACACATCTAGATCTCGCCAAGGCTTTTGACACCATCCCCCACTCTGGAATTATAGATAAATTCACTAAACTAGGTATAAATCCCTATGTCACAAGATGGGTTGCCAACTGGCTCACTGACAGAACCCACACTGCGAAAGTTGCAGACTCCAAATCCGACTCCAGTGACAAGTGGAGTACCACAGGGTTCAGTCCTGGGTCCTCTCCTGTTTGGTGTCTACTTTTTTGAAGTACAGGCTAACACAGAAGGTCTTTGGCTAAAGAAGTTCACAGATGACTGCAAACTAGGAGCCATATTCGAAACTCCTAACGATGTGGACATCCTACAAAAGGGCCTCACGGAGACAGATGCCTGATGTCAAAGCCATGGCCTCAAGCTCAATGTGAAAATTGCATTGTTATCCCCTTTGGTAAAAACTCTGTACCCATGAGCTACCACATAGGTGATAGTCTACTTAACACTGAAGGTATGATAAGAGACCTTGGGACACAGGTGGACAGTAGTCTCTCTTTTGATAATCACATCACCACAGTAGTCAGGAAATCCTTCTACATGTCACACCTCATCACAAAAGGTTTCTCATCAAGGGAAAAAAGAGGTAATTGTTCCCCTCTACTCGTCACTCATTAGGCCCATTATAGAGTACAATCCCCCTTTTGGTATGTACCTCACAAGACATCTACAACAACTGGAAAGGCCGCAGAAATATTTCACAAAGAGGATTACCGGCCCCAAACAGATACCCTATGCAGTCCATCTCAAAAAAACTCCAGCTTTACACCATCGCATATCGCCTACTCAGAGGCAATCTCTGTCTAACATACAAAGCTATGTCAAACCTAGAGCTGTTGGACATGCTCCACGTAAAGAAATTCCAATCCCTCTGAGCTACATGCTCTAGGGACCTAAACCTTGTCACCACAATAAACAGAATATGCTGGAAGGATAGATTCCTGTCCCAGAGATTTCCCATACTCTGGAGCAAACTACCTATCTATATCAAACAAAACTCCTCATTAGCACTCTTCAAGAAAAATCGTGATGATTGGATGGAAAATAGGAAATTCACCCTGGGGATCACCTCTGTGGCTCTGCTCGACAGGAGCACAGGAAAATAATTTTCTTGGGTGGTGAAAGCCAGGGTACCTTTTTGGCTAGGCTTATATGGGCCTTAGTGCCAATAGCCGAGTACCTACCTATGAACCTATGATGAGCCCCCCACAACACACATACACACACATGCACACACCTTGCAGGCAAAGCATCGGTAGTCAAAACCTGCAACGGGTTCAACTGCACGATAAGAAGACTCATTTGTAGATTGAAGGAGGTGGTCTAGCATTCCAGAGATCAGCAAAAGGCTTCCGATACCATAAAAAGATCCATAACAGACAAGGTCACTGGAACCATAGAGAGAGGGGGGAAGAGCACCCCCACACACACTTTTACAGCTGCAAGACCATGGTAGCAGCTTCTTCTACGGTCCCATACGTATATGCGTGTGTTCCTGCTGCCCGCCAGTTTTAAAATACATTACATTACAGTTTTCTACTCACATCTGCTGTTTGTTTTTGCCTTGTTGGGGGAGGTGTGGGTGCATGTGTAATGCCCCAGATAGGTATACCTGGTGGTTAGTGTTACTCAGGCTCAAACCCTGTACCTTTGGTACAAGGAACAAGAGCCTGAATTCTCTACCCATACCACCACTTGTGATTCAAGGAGTTGAGTCCAAAGCTTTCAACTGTCCAGATTTTCACAGCATATTTAGTTCATATTTTTGGCCTGTTCTTCTTAAAATTTGTGGTTTTCTGGCAAATCAATGAGAACTTAATTCACTAAATAATGATAGCCCTTTAAGTTTCAGTCTTCCTATCTTTCAGGAAACACATGGTAACACAAAACACTTTATTCTAGCAACTATCTAAGATTATACAAGCAATGTTTATAATGTGTCCCTGGTTTTGGGCCTTTGTCCCCTCACCTCAAATAAATTTTGGCTTTTTCCAGATTTCTTGCGCTGCAAAGTTGAGACATGTAGTTGAATGTAAAATGAATTTTACATGGAGCTGAGAGCTTCTGGGAAATATAGGTTTAGTGCTGATTATGCCATGCCTGTTAGCAGCACAACAGATAGTATACTTGTTTTTGATGCAGAAAGCTGTGGGTTCTACTCCCACAGTATGTAGATGGATTGCTGATACTGTACTGTGTTGTACTGTAAAGGGAGTGAATGCTGCAGTCCTGTGAATGTCCTCCTTTGGAGGAGTTATCTAGTAACTACAAACCTGTTATCAGTTTGACAACATTCCCTATAGCAATATTACTAGCTTATCATTTTTTAATGTAACATAGGCAATTCTTCAAGGGCAACAGGCACTTTATTTGTAGATGAAACAATGAAATATAAAATTGTTTGCTAGCAACAACCTCTTCATTAGTTACAGATCCCTTTAATGCGGAATTATTTAGATGACTTTTACTTCTGCAGAGATTGTGCATATTTACTGATATTGGTGGATTGTAATGACAGAAGTTTGAGTAGAGTTTTATGATGAAAATGTTCTGAATTGAGCAGTTTTGTCATCATTGGGTCACAAATTTTATTTCATTGCTTACTGGAAAAATGTTCAAAACAATAAATTTAAAACACACTAACAAGTGTGCTGTACTATAAAGAAATATAATTTAATATAATCAGGAAGGTGAATCAAAGAATGCCTACATGTATGCATGGCCCTAAAAATGTGTAAGGAGCCTATGGTTTGAAAACTGCCCAGAGGTAAGCTTAGTCCTCCACTGGCCAGATGCAAAATAGATGTGGGTTTTCATGGTGTTTCAATGAATGTGAGTTTCAAGGTCAGAAATGTACCTCACAAGACATCTACAACAACTGGAAAGGCTGCAGAAATACCTCACAAAGAGGATTACTGGCCTTAAACAGATGCCCTACGCAGACCGTCTCAAAAAACTCCAGCTTTACTCCGTCGCAGATCGCCTATTCAGAGTTGATCTCTGCCTAACATATAAAGCTATGTCAAACCCAGAGCCACAATAAACAGAACATGCTGGAAGGATAGATTCCTGTCCCAGAGACTTCCCATACTCTGGAACAAACTACCTATCTATATCAAACAAAGCTCCTCATTAGCACTCTTCAAGAAAAATCTTGATGATTGGATGGGAAATAGGAAATTCACCCTGGGGATCACCTCTGTGGCTCTACTCAACAGGGGCACAGGGAAATAATTTTCTTGGGTGGCAAACGCCAGGGTACCTTTTTGGTACCTTTTAAGCTAGGCTTATATACACTGCGGGAAAACGCAGTGTTTGTGGAATCGCGTTAGTGGACTGCAAAGTCATTTTATTCTCTTTTTGTTATGGTGGACTGAAGAGTCAGTTTTATTAAAGTACCCTGTGTGGATCAAGGATTTGTGATTGGATTTGTGCTTTCTTCGAACTGTTCATCTTTTTAGTGTTTTAGGCTTATATAGGCCCTAGGGCCAATAGCCTAGTACCTACCTATGAACCTATGAACCTATGAGATGTTTACTGCTCATGCTAAGTCTGTTTTCAATGCAAGACTGTATTTGTTTAGCAAATGGCTATCAGTGTTTGTGCTATTTTATTTCAATATCTGTAATCATTGTAGAAGTAAATAGGAAAACAGTATGCACGTTGACAGGTTTGAATGGTGTTTATGGTAAATGAGGAGAAATAGCCAAGCAATGGAACACTGGAGTGGCTGGGGAGGGGACTGCTGCTGGAGTGGTAGGAGGTTGCTGCAGGAGGGGATGCTCTTGGGGGTGAACCAATCTTTACACAGCCTAGGGCCCCAGTTAGCCATGATCCAGCTCTGGTATTTTGCACTATTTACTATAAAATGATCAGAAGTTGGAATGAAACAATGAAGTGTCAGTGGTAAAAAAATAATAAGCACTTTCATTCTGTGTTTGACAATAAAGGAAAGAAAACGCTTATCATTTTTTTTACAACTGGCACTTTGTTGTTTCATTACAACTTCTGATAGTTTATGGTTTTCATTGTTATTTTAATAATTAATAACAGTCATATTATTGAACATGTCAGTGCAGTTCTGTAGACTGTGGACCTCAGATTACCTCTACAAAGAAACGGACCACAGCAGTAGTAAACCCAAGCATTATACTTTATTAAACACACACAATTTGACTTAGCGCTTTCACCCTGTTAATACATGGGCTTCTTCAGAGTCAACAATGTGATAAAGGCGCTTCCTTTTATATCAATAATACAAGCATATAAAAGGAAGTGCATTTATCACATTGTTAACAATGAAGAAGCCCATGTAGTAACAGGGTGAAAGCGCTAAGTCAAATTGTGTGTCTTTAATAATAAGTGTAATGCTCGGGTTTTACCACTGCTGTGGTCTGTTTTTTATTTTTTATTTATCAGTTTACAAGTTATTAACCTTTGCTAATTTTTAGTAACCTTTACAAAGAGACCAGTCACCAATGAAATCCCCCAGGGTTCGGTGCTGATACTTTTTCTGTTTGGCATATACGTCTCAAAAGAAAAAGGAAATACCAAAGGACTTTGGCCAACTAAGTTTGAGATGACTGCAAGCTAGGTGCAGTTACTAAATCCCCAAATGACTTAACTATCATGCAGGAAGGTTTGTCCCAAACAATAACTGGTGCCAGAATCATGAATTGAAAGTAAACTCTAAAAAATACATTATCATATCCTTTGGGAAGTCATCTACTCCAGGGAACTGCCAAATTGACAATACCCCCTGAGAAATGACCCAGTTGTTTGGCATTTGAGAACTTGTGTGAGCAGTGACCTAACTTTTGACCAACATGTGCCCAGAGTCATAAAGTCTTTCTATATTGTACAGCTTATAAACAAATTGATTGCGACTAGATCTACATATGTTATTGTCCCCTTTGCAAAGCCCTCTTTAGGTCAATCATTTTACATAATGCCCACTTTGACGTGTACCTGTCCATACCCATGCAACAATTGGAATACCCACAGAGATACCTTACTAAAAGGATGCAAGTCTTAAACAACAAGTCTTGCGTGGACCTCCTCAAATATTTATCACTATACTCAATATCCTACAGAGTGCTTAGAGATGACCTGAGTCTGGCATACAAGGCATCCTCCCCACCTAATACTGATGAACCTTCTGAACATCAGCAGTCAAATGGCATCAGAAATATTCAGTCCAGGTATCTAAACTGAATGCTGTGGAGAGATGTATATATATCACAGAGGCTACCACTGTTCCAGAACACACTATCCATTCAACTAAAACAAAGCTCATCCCTGTCCATATTTAGGGTCTATATTATAAACACGAAAGCTTACCTTATCGATTCCCTAAACGTCGACCCGTCCTCATCGAACCGCAAAAACACCGAACGCCTTAAACCATGAAATTCAAAACATCGAACTATCATACTTGTCCCATCCCACTGCCCGCTACATACTACCTACACAAACAAACTAAAACCACATACATACATTAACCAAATCCCTACATCTAACCCTAAACTAAACCCTACTTCTAACCCTACACTAAATCCTACATATACCACCAAGTATACACTTAACTTAACCCGCACCCTATCCCTAAGGTCCGTAACTATCGCACACTTACCTTAAAAAGCTAAACCCAAACAAACTAAATAATCGACACACATACACTTAACAAAACCCTATACTAAATCTAACATACATTACCATCCATGCACTTACCTTAACCTGCACCCTAACCCTAAGGTCCGTAACTATCACACACTTAATTTACGGAGCTATACCACAGAAAGCCAACCATGACGATTCGACATTTCCAGTTTCGCTCTTCTGGACGTTCGATGTTTTCACGTTTCAATACGGACGGGTCAACGTTTAGGGATTCGATAAGGTAAGCGTTCGACTTACTAATAGGGAACCCCATATTCAAATGCAACTTGGATCTAAGGATGGGTAATAGAAAATGTACTCCACGATTGACCCTCATACCACTAATGGACAGAAGCAGTTCTAAATGCTGCATCCATTACATGGGTCCCCTTAAATTATCTATGGTATGATTACAGTTATTCTCACAAGAGCTAATATACAATTATCAGCCATGGGATAGGTAAGACCAATCAGGAAATCTTAATTCAAGCACCAAAAGGGAAATTGGTAAAGCTTAAAATATCCTCCAAGTGAACCTCTATTCTGGTAGTAAATCGTTTTAAAAAAAAATGCCCTTTTTAGATCACTAAATCCTGTCTCACCTAATGCCCCCCCCCCCCAGCCTTCAACAGCTTCCAGCACCTCTGATAACAGGATAATAACTCTGCATCCACTATAAACTCAAAGATCACTGCAAAGTTATATGCTCAGGAATGCAAGCAGCACCATGAAGATCATGGCCATTAGTTAACCCAAAATTTACAATAGTCCATTATATTATTACTCAAGTTGCCATTGGTGTGCCCCTTCTAAGCTCTCTGAGTGCACAATGGCAATGCCAATGGAGTGTGTCCAACTCTGCACTAATAAACATAGTCCTCTAATACTGGATCAGACAGAACTTTAAGGTCACTCCAAGAATGAAACCATGGAAGCATCCCCTCAGGTGATGTTACCCTGTAATTTCTCAATGAGGCCAACAGCAGCCACTCATCTAGGTAGAGCAACACATGGAGCTTTTTCGCCTGCAAGGCTTTGACCACGAAGGTCAGCTACTCAGTAAGCATTATGGGTGTGGTGGAAATACCAAACAGAAACAGGCAACAAAATGTGCCCACCTAGATAGAATCAAAGGAACTTAACTGTTGTGACCTCAAGCAGTGATATGCTAGAAGGCATCCTTCATGTCTGATAATTTTACCCAGTTGCCTGTGGTAGTACAGGCATGACCTCTGGACAGAAACTGTTTCAGAATCTGACACAGTGCATGTGCCTTTTGAGGTTTCTGAGGTCAAAGGTATGATGGAAACCTTCCAAACCTTTTGGAACAAAGACAAGTTGGAAATACAATCACAGCCCATGTTCAGATGTGGGACAAATTTTATAGCACCTTACAAGGAGTTCAGTATGGTGAGTCTAGGTCTATCCAAAAAGATCTCAAAAATAGCTAGTTTACAATGTGAAGGTCATACTGAAAGAAATTACAACAATGTGGGATCTACAAGGAAAGATTTAAAAGACTTTAACACACATATATGCCTTGAATAAAAGTGAAGACAATATGATCTAGACACACTAGGTAAACAAAGGCTGATGAAGGCTGCAGATGAGGAAATGGGAAGCATGAAGTAAAACAAGCAAAGCATCATGTGAGATGCAAAGTAGCAGTAGTACGGCCTAGCCTGCGTAAAATGTGACAAAAAGATGCATGATCATTTCAGGAGGTGGGTATTAGAATGGGAGGGGACATTAGGTTTGTACAGGACAAGGATAAAAAAATGTATATATTTTACTATAAGCAGTAGATGCTAAGGATGTATTAGTTATTTGCTTTGTTCACCAAGTAAACTGTTCTAAGTACCTTTTACGGCCACAGTCTGGGCCACATAGGCAATAAATAGCATATGTCTAACAAATGTATGTAGAAACACAACATACAAGATATAAACAAACTAAAAAATAAACATAGTGCATCGCATATAATTTGTGGGCATAGTAAATCGTACATAATACGTGGTCTGTAAACAATCAACAGAAAATAGACTTTAAGCTAGAGAGCAAAAACGAGCTGCAGTTTTGTAAGACGTATACTACTTTAATCTGTAAAGAATGCCCAATAAACCAGTCTGAAGCAGAGGGATGAAGCCTGACTGTGACACAGGTGACCAGGGTTCCATTAATGGCCCTGACACTGGAGGAGGCAGGCTGGAGGGGGGAGCTTGCCTATCCTGGAGGAAGGTGAGGAATGTGAATGGTCATGCACACAGGGAAGTGTGATTTCCCTGGTAGAGATCAAGGAAACCACTTCCTGTCAACAGGGTGAGTCTGATTGCAGGCAAGAGTGTGGACAGTTCATTACATCACCCCCTTCAGCTGCTAATTCAGGCATGTGCACAGGGAGACAGGATTAAAAAGAAAATCTAAAACCACCCCTGATGGCTGTCAAAATGATGGCCTTTCCAGGTCAACTGCTAACCCAGTGATGGAGAACGAACTGGCCAGCAGATGATTAATAGATAGAGAGGGCAAAAATTGAAAAAAAAAAAACAATAAATCAGTCTATAGTTCACAAACAGCAATATAGACATGTTATTGGAATCAGTGTGAAGTAAATATGAATGTTTTTATATATATGCTTGCAGGTAAGAGGTGCTTAAAATGCCTTAGAAAACACTGTTTTTCAAATAGAAGGTAAACTTGTAATGCAGAAGAAACAGCTGAGCAAGTGATGTGTGTTAATAGATTAGCATTAATTTCTAAAGCAGTTGCATTTATTTTTGATTATGCAACAGGGATACTAGAAAGAGTCTGCAAACACAGAAAAGGAAAAGGCATAATAAAAGTTCCACTTTCCGGAGATAAGTCCTATATTTCATGTGTTTTAAAATATAAACCAGATGTAGCTACGTAATTCCTAAAATTAGTTTTATTCAACTTTGTATAACATGATAAACATTACTTTTCTTTATTCTTTGCACCCAGTATCCTGAACATGTCTGTACAAAGTACTTATGTACAGTACAAAACACAGGGAAATAGCACTGAAATGTACAGTATAGCAAGTAAAAGTAAATCATATAACAGCATTTGTCATCCAGCATTACAAAGTACAGAGAACAGGTTAACGATAACGGGGGGATAAGGAAGAAATATAACACAGGTGCTCCAAGAGGTATATTTCACTGACTAACATTTGAAAACAGATGTTTCTCATATCAAATACTGTCTATCTGAATAAGAAAAACGTTATTAGTGAATGCAATTACTAAATGAGATCAAATTAAACAATCAGGAAGGCTGGGAAACAGGTGCGTACAGCTGCTGTCTTCCCTTCTCCCATTGACTATAATCTGGTCTTCAGAGCTATCGCTTATAAATTTACTGCAAAATGCAATGAACATCAACATTGTTTTCCGCAAAGAATGAGTAACTTTGTCCTGGCTTAGTACCTTGCTTAAATATGAATAATAATAAGTCTGAAACTCAAACTATGATCCTCAGTATGTAGATAATTGCTTATTAGCCATAGTACGTTACAGATATTGTTGATGTGTCTTATTCAACAAATCGTTACTCACCAGAGGAGGAAAAAGAATTAACTTCAACTCTTACAAAAAAAAAAAAAAAAAAAAAAAAAAAAAAAGAAAGAAATTCTGGAATCTGGAGACAAAAGTGCTTGTTTCAAGAACGCCCCAGTGAAAGGGACTACAGGACCTCTTATGATGACCACTGCTGTATGAAATAACCCTGGAAAGAGAATAATTTCAGAACTCTGTCACAGGCACATTTTCTGAGACAACACTTGATGCACCCATAACTGTGGAAAACAGGTCAAACTACAGAGTTCTAAAATAGAAAACAGACTTGTCACTGACAACATGTTGTTAGAGGTTTCATGCATATTAAAGCAGAGATACTCCAGGGCAAAGACCAACACTTCCATGAGAGATGGCATGATTCTGAGAACTGTTAATCAGAGACAGAAGCACAGCTGCTCCATTTTGCAGCAGTTAAATCACACAGGGCTCCAAGTTCACCCTTAAAAGTCAACATAACCTCTATACAAAATGCTTTTCAATTATCATAGCCTACTGGATCACATATATGGGTTCCATCTTTAGAAGAGTTAGTGCTACAGAGGACACGTATAACAGGAACTGTTAGTAGTGTGTCACACTTTGAATCTGGAAAAAAATTGTTTGCTCAAGGGCAAAAATTCTCATATTCTGTTCACGAGAGTCTTATATTCCGTGACACGGGGATTCACATATTAAGCAGAATAGAATGGTTGTGCTATACTGAAAATGTTATCTGATGCAGAGAAATGGCAAAAATGCTGCAAGATAAAGACTCTGAATAGTAATTAGACTCCATAGAATAATATTTTATGGCTCTGCATAAATTTTGTGACTGGATCAATATTCTGCATTCATGTGCATCTAAACTTAAGGTGTCCACATAGTTAAGCTGATTGGACACACCTGAAGTACTTTGGCTGCAGTAGCACACTGTTAATTTTTCTATCCAAGCACCAATACACTGTTAAATTTTGCTTTCTAAGTGCAGTTTTTCTTAGAAGTCATGCAATTCACAAGTACATCAAACCATAAACTGAAAACAGCCCAGAAAAGCAGTGTAGGTGATGTGGTGAATCTAACAACATTCAGAAGTCATTTGACAACCAAGGTTATAAAACGCACTTTTGAAACTTCTGCAAGCACAAGTCATGACTCTGAGAAATGAATGAATGGCACAAGAATATTTATCTTCAGTTGACAAGACGGCAACAGGCTGAGCAGTTTTAATTATACAATTTTGGAAGACAGATGCCAGAAGGTGTTAGACCAGAAAGCATTAAGCAGACAAGAAGGACAATGTTATACAACCTGATTTTAGTGCATGCAATCATATATGTAAAGTATATTTGTGGTGTGGTGTGCATACAAAATCAGTCTAGCACAAAAAAAGAGAGGGTGAGGGAGACACACACACACACACACACACACACACACACACACACACACACACACACAAACACACACACACATACACACACACCCACACACACACACACACACTCTGAGCAACAGCTCTTGGCTGTCTCGTGACTCAGTACTTAATATCAATGTAAACATTATATGAAATACATTTTAAATAATATTTTACTTGGTAAACCATTTCCTTTTCCACGCATTCATCTTTCCTCAAAGACTTTTAAAACTTTCTGGTCATTTCTACAAGGTATCAAATGAGGAAGAATTCTGTTTTTGTATTTGTAAAATGGATGTGGGAAACAATGAGTACATGAGCCTGTCAAGTTAGCTGGGCAATGATATAATGTTAAATATCTTAACCCCTTTAAACCTGTACATTTTCAAGACAGCGCCCCTAATCCTGACAGCTGTTCTGTTTTTTGCACTATAATATAAAGTCCAAAATGGTCAGATGAATCATTGTGAATTTTTCAAACAAATATACTGGTACATTTCAAAGACAAAGGAGCTGCTTAATTTTGAATTTTAATGAAACAAAATTATTTTTGATGGAATTTTATACTGCAAAAAAAGTGTGAAAAACTTACCTTCATGAGAAGAACAAAATCATTTTTTTTTGGTCTGACGTGAGGATGATAATATATATTCATTCTTTTCTTTTCATCTACCTCTCTGCAACTGACCATCAGCGAATACCAAATCTTCACCTCTTTCACTGTGTTTATCTGACCTACTTAAGCCTCCCTTGGGCTCATCCTGACCAGGTTTGAGCCCAGTAAGCAGCTCAAGGATGCTGATACAGCATCATATTGCTGTTACAGAGTAACCACAAATGCCACCACCCTGTGGCAGCCTTGCAAGCTGTGCAGCGACTACCTTTAGGTTGTGCATGCTTCTACACATGTACAACCTCCTGACCAAGAGGTCTACAGCTTGTAGTATGCAGTTCATCAGGTTCTTAATGCTGCTACCGCAGGGAGCCTAGGCAGCCTGCATTGCCATTAGATGGGCAAGTCAGCATCAGGCACTCAATCCCATCATTCTCCCCGCAATCCCTCCCACACCTATGCTGCTAGTAAAGCACAGATCACCCGTGGTAGAGTCAGAACTTTATCCCTCTGCACCCAAAGCCAAAGTTAACAATATATATTCAAGTCCTAGTAGCTTTTAAATTTAGCAGCCTGAAAAGGAGAGACTGATACACTTTTGTTTTTAATCCAGTATATTGAAAATTTTCCTGTTAACTTCTGATGGCCATTATAATCTTAATCTGACCACAGACACATATGGAATATCTCATATTTGTGTTCAAATTTTTCTTTTAAAATTCTCAGGACAAGACTCTCTGATATGCTATGTTGCATAATATACTGCACGAGCTAACAACAATAAAAGAAAGGAGAAAATAGCATTTCGAATATCAGGATGCCAGTCTGGAAATGTCTAAACTTTTTTTTTATTTTATTTTATTTTTATTTATTTATTGTTTGGCTATAACGTTTAAAATGAAAGAAATACCATTTAATTTCTGACAAATATATGCTATGTATTAGTCCTGATGCTACAACAACACAATAAAGATAGGATGTTGATATACATAATGGACACAGTTTGTAATAAACCTATTGTATGTTTGAAGACCATAACTGTGATCCTTGGAATTGTGGGAATTTAAGTGCAATTATGAAGAACTATACACTAACTCTGAAATTGCTGTGTCTCAGTATATTCCCTCTTCTCTGAGGTGTAACTGTTTTAGAGTTAGTGTAGATAGGTATTGGGGGGTGTTGGGTGCAGAAGCTTGTCCACCTGCAAAAAATGTTTTAATGCATAATGGTAACTTTCAAAAAATTCTGTTACTTGTATTAAACCACACCTGGGTTAACAGGTTCTGTAGACAATCGATGTGCAGACCAGTACAAGCCTGGCCAATAACCCATATTATGAAGTTCCCTCCTGCTTCATGGAGGGCAGTACAAGATAGACCTGGTGAGAATCTGAGGCTGCTCATCCAATTATATAGGTTTACCTTGAAAGTGGTGAGATGTTTGTTCCAGAAGTAAAGGAGGGGTACAGTCTGATATGAATCTATCACACCAATGTGTTTGATTTCTTTGCTGATGAAGATTTGGTTCCTTTAATCTGATATTTGAGAAACCCATTGCTCTATGGAGATCAAAAACGACACAAGGGTGTTTGCATTTATAATGTCAAAGAAGTGTTGGGCATGACAATCAGTGGCTGTATGGTTCAGCCAGTTTACTGATGGATAATTGAAGTGGCCCAGTAGAAAGGTAAGAGGTTTAATGGGGATTTTGGCAAATGTGTTAAGATAGCTAACATACACAGAAAGGGACACAGAGGGTTTCTATAGCTAGCTATATGAAGTGGTGATTAATCCTATTTAAGGTGATTTGGACATGTAGTAGGTCAAATCTGGTGTCCCACAGAAACTGTCATGCGATGGTGGTATCCCTGACAAATACAGATACTCCCCCACAATTACTGGTAGGTCTGAAGACATGATAGGCACTAAACCTAGGAACAAAAAAGAGTTCTCTTATTGTTCTGAAACTATGTCTCTGTAACTCTACATCTGTGAATGTACTCCAGCTGCCAGGGAGACTCAAGTCTTTTTTTTTCCTGTCCCTGCCATTGAGTAGTGCCACTTTAATGTGCTTTAAATTAGAATGCACTGGGTTGGAATGTGCAACAGACAGACTCTGCCAAAAAAAGGCACTATGGGCAGTAAAAGCTTTAGACAGAATGTGAAAGCCTTGGTAAGAGAGGTACAGACCATTTCTGGCAAAGCAGGAAAGATTGTCAGGTATCTGATCCCAAGCTGAGACATACTGAATCCCCCTAGGAGGACACCAGCTACAAATATCTTGTCTTTGAATTGTGGCATCATTCTGGGTGGTGGCAAAATACCCCTCAAGACCAGTGTCCTCCCAGCCTTGGACACATGCATAGCAAGTGTAATCTCTGAGTAGAATGCCTAAAGTCATTCATCCTGTCATGCGCCACTATCAGGTCATATTAGCATTTGTCAGGATGGAGCGTTCTCAGAGCCCTAGTTATATCATGGATCTTAGTTCCAGAAAAACAGCCACCTGTCACCCTATTTTTATCAAGTCTGGTAAGGGTGATGTCCGTATGACTGACAATAGAGTCATCAATTACTAAAACATTGGTGTATGTAGATGTAGTGTCAATGGGCCTTAAGGGCTTGGAGACCGCATGTTTATGACCCTTAGAGGTATGTGTACTAGCTGTAGGTGTTGATGGTAAAGGTAGGTGTGTTGCTGTGTGATCTAATGACTGAGGTTTCATAGTACGTAGCCTGGGAGGATTATGCAGTGTTCTCTTCCAACCTTAGCATTAGCTGGTTTAATAGAGGTGCTTTGTGTCATGTGTGTCTGTCTGTGTGTGTGCGTGCTTGCCAAATGTGTTCTAAGGTGAGAAAGTGGCCTCCAAGCTCAGTAAATACTTACAACTCTCACATATCGAATCACTGTGAGATAGCAATACAAAGTTTTTGCTAAGCATGAGATGGTTGTTCCACTGTCTCAAAAAGACCTAGTGCAATTAGGCTGGCTACAGAAGGGACACAATCTGCCTGAGATTCCATAATAACCAGTGCAGATGAAGGGGTATGAGAAAACAGGATAGCTTAATAACTTGGTGTAAAAGAGAGGGTGACAGAATGGGGTGTGGCTAAATGATATAAGAATATGAAATGTGACTAATGTCTTATTCACACATGCAAGAAAAGAAATGCAAAAGTGACAGAAACAACATTTAATAAATAAAAACTGGCAAATTTAAATCAGACAGTTTTAACCAGTAGGTTGATATGGCTTCTATGCAACTAAAAGCAGCAGTGAGCAGCAGATGGCCTAACTGAATAGATCTGGGTGTAGTAAATGTAAAGCAACAGCTACAGTAAGTTGAAACAAATAGTTCAAGGGCAGTAACTCTAAAGAAAATAGTTTCAGTGCAGTATCTGTAGGGCAGTTTGCCAAGTAATAAACATATGACAAATAGATAATCCAGTACTGCATAGTGCAGTGCTTGTAGATGCAGTAACACTGCAGAAACCACCAACATTTACTGAAAAGAACAATGAGTAACTGACATGAGTTCATTTGGTTTCCATCTACCCCATGTCAGTAGCTGACAACAACAAAAGAGTAGCTAAGGTGGAGCATGGGGCAGCCACCGTGGGTGCAAAATGTTAGGGTGTGTGATCAGCATCAGTTGCTGATTAGGAAGTACTGACATATAGAACAAAATTACTGATACTGTCAATTACAGTGTGTAAGAATTGGTGAAGCAATAAAACACTTAGTGTGTCATATTTTAAATGTAGCAATCATTTGCTATAATGTACATGTCATTTGTATTTGTATTTGTTGCAAGTGGTTTGCTACTATTTAAAGGAAAACACATTTTTTTGTTTTTTTCTTGTTTGGTCTTCAACTTTTTTATCTTCTCCTTAACTTAGGGTTGAGGAATGTCAGATCAAAGAATGGCAGGGGGCATTAGATGAGCAAGCTATACCTCTGGGCAACATTCTAACATTATCTAGATATTATCAGTAGCGAACCAAAAGGAGTTGCAATGTATTATTATTTAACTCATTACATCCGAATGACACCTCCAGGTGCATATGCAGTTACAGTGGATATAAAAGTTTACGCACCCCTGTTAAAATGCCAGGTTTTTGTGATATAAAAAATGAGACCACAATAAATAATTTCAAAACTTTTCCCACCTTTAATGTGACCTATAACCTGTGCAATTCAATTGAAAAACAAACAAATCTGTTAGGTGGAAAAATAAAAATGTACAATAAGGTGCTTGCATAAGTGTGCACACTCTTAAATGAATACTTTGTTCAAGCACCTTTTGATTTAATTACAGCATTCAGTCTTCCTGGGTACACACCTGCCATCAATTAAAGAGGTTCTGATTAACCCCAAATAAAATTTAGCTGTCCTAGTAGGATTTTCCTTACATTTACTCAGTTGCTGGCTACAGCAAAAGCCATGGTTCACAGAGAGCTTACAAAGCATCAAAGGGATCTAATTTTTTAAAGGTATCAGTCAGGAAAAGGGTACAAAAAAAAAATTCCACAGGATTGGATATACCATGGAACACAGTGAAGACAGTCATCAAAAAGTGGAGAAAATATGGAACAGTGACATTGCAAAGAACTGGATGTCCCTCCAAAATTGATGAAAACACAAGACAAAATGTGGTCAGGGAGGCTGCCAAGAGACCTACAGCAACACTGAAGGAACAGCAGGAATGTCTGGCAAGTACTGGTCGTGTACTACATGTGACAACAATCTCCCGTATTTTCCATATGTCTGGGCTATGGGGTAGGGCTGCAAGATGGAAGCCTTTTCTTGCACAGAAAAACATCCAGGCCTGGCTAAATTTTGCAAAAGAATACATCAAGTCTCCCAAAAGCATGTGGGAAAATGTGTTATGGTCTGAAGAGACCAAGGTTGAACTTTTTGACCACAATTCCAAAAGGTACGTTTGGTGCAAAAACACTTCGCATCACCAAAATAACACTATCCCCACGGTGAAGCATGGTGGTGGCAGAATCATACTTTTGGGTTGCTTTTCTTCAGCTGAAACTAGGGCTTTAGTCAAGGTGGAGTGAATTATGAACAGTTCCAAATACCAGTCACTTTTGGACCAAAACCTTCAGGTGTCTGCTAGAAAGATGAAGATGAAGAGGAATTTCACCTTTTGACATGACAATGACCACAAACATACATCCAAATCAACAAAAGAATGGCTTTACCAGAATAAAATTAAAGTTTTGGAATGGCGCAGCCAGAGCCCAGACCTAAATCCAATAGAAAATCTGTGGTGCGACCTGAAGAGGGCTATGCACAAGAGATGCCCTTCCAGTCTGACAGATCTAGAGCACTTTTGCAAGAAAGAGTGGGCAAATATTGCCAAGTCAAGATGTGCCATACTGATAGACTCCTACCCAAGAAGACTGAATGCTGTAATTAAATCAAAAGGTGCTTCAGTAAAGTATTAGTCGAAGGGTGTGCACACTCATGCAACCAGCTTATTGTACATTTTTTATTTTTTATATTTTTTTCCCCTAACAGATTTGTTTGTTTTTCAATTGAATTGTATAGGTTATAGGTCACATTAAAGGAGGGAAAAGTTTTGAAATGATTTATTGTGGTCTCATTTTTTATATCACAAAAACCTAGCATTTTAACAGGGGTGTGTATACTTTTTATTTCCACTGTAACTCCTACTGACGCCTCTAGTGGTCAAATACTGCTTGTTCATATTTGCATTAGTAATTCCAAAACCATGCTATATACAAGGTTTTAGAATATTTCATCTTAAAGCTTACGCAATAGCAAACTCAACTACATTAGCATTTGACCTCTGTCTAGTGCAGGTAAATAGATATTATTGTTGTTTTTATGATATTAATTTATATAGATATCATTTTCACATTTGTCAAAATATCTCAACAACCAAGTAACACAAACATAACTTCTTAGCCTTGTATAAAAGCTCTCAACTAGATGAATGCAATGCTGCTGACAGTATGTGTGTAACTTGAGTAGTTGCTGAGATAGTGTAAGTTGTTTACAAAATATTATAAATGTAATAGTTAATGAGTTTACTGTGACTTATAAAAACCTACAGAACACTGCCACTATAAAAATAATTTGTGCTGAAGAATTTACCATTTATACTTCTTTCATAACTTATATGGTTCCAGAGATATGACCATTTGTTTGAAATATGACAACATAATTTGATTCTGAAAAAAGGTTTAGGCTCCATCCATAGGAAGTTACAGCGCAAACTTCCCAAGCTCATTCAAGTGAATGAATTAAACTTAATAAGGCTACAATCACAAGCACAGTGCTAATTTCAGCAAGATGCTCAGAAGTGCAATTAGAAAACTGGTAAGTTAAAAACAGAGAATATTTTCACTATGTGTAATAAGGCAGTAGTAAAATCAGTGACAGTAGTCTAACTAACATAAGGCACAATAGACAGAGAAATTCATTCTTTTTATAAAATGAATGAAGAGACCACCTTAACTTTTGCATTCTAGGTGTTTGTGCTGGTGACTTAATGTTTTAAAAGCTTGTTCATTTTGCTGTACTTGTGCCCCACAGAAGCTGGCCAATCAGAATGTAACTAACACTTAAGCAGAGCCAGCCAATCAGAATGCAACTAACACCCAAGCAGAAACTGGCCAATCAAAAACAGCCACTCAAATATTTCTCTAGAACCCTAGCTCAGGTAACTCTCACTCACCAAAGAGAACACTGCAGACCCAGCTGAAGGAAGAGATAGCAGTGTATTGAATCAATAGAAACTCAGGTAGAAAAGGTCTTTGTAGTCTTTTCCTCCTTCTCTGTAGTCATCTTGTCTTCTCAGCAGCCCACCACTTAACTGAACAAACCTCTTTGCATTTTTTTTTTATCTGTAAGACTCTACCCCATAGAAGCCAGCCAATCAGAATATAGCTAATGCAACCATAGAAGCTAGGCAATGGAAAATAGTCACTAGAATCCTAGCTCAAGTAGCTATCATGTGAAAGCCTCTGCTCTCACCAAAAGCAGGAACACTGCAGATCTGGTCCTAGTAGGCAGATGAAGTCTTTATAGTGTGCTGAATCAGTAAGAAACCAGATGGAAAAGGGCTCTGTACTCTTCCCATCATTTTCTGTATTTTTTTTGTCTTCACAGCTGCCCAGCAGCTACATTTTTCAGTTTTAGGACTTGCATTATCAGGTTTCAAACTTCCAATAGGGACTCCTCTGAAACAGTTGGAATGGAATTATTTTTTAAAAAATTCTCGGAAAAAAGTGTAATGACACTCACCTAAAAACTCCATTTAACTGATAATTTCATGCATAAGAGCATCATATATCTTCATCTTCAGATTTTGTATGTCATTGCATATGAGTCTGCATTTATGAGAGGGTGTTAGAATACTTTCAATGGCAGAAAAAGGTCACTTCTAGGGAGAAATATATATATATATATATATATATATATATATATATATATATATATATATATATATATATGGGTCTACTTTATAAGATCGACAGACCATTTGATCGACATTCATTTGGTCGACAACCAGTATTCAAGGCACTTAACAGGGATTTGCCCAACTCCTCAATGTTTTGCGACTCTGGAGTTGATATATATAGTTAGGGGGGGGCGAAGCCCCTCACCTATTTTTGTTTAACAGCATGAATACAAGAAAAAGTACACATTTTAAACAACCCCCCCCCAACTATATACATCAACTCCAGGGTTGCACAACATTGGGGAGGGGGGCAAATCCCTGTTAAGTGCCTTGAATACTGGTTGTCGACCAAATGAATGTTGATCAAATGGTCTGCCGATCTTATGAAGTAGACCCGTATAGATACATACATACATATATATATATATATATATATATATATATATATATATATATATATATATATATATATGTGTGTGTGTGTGTGTGAGATTTTATCTTTTTGTGCAAATCTGACTGCAGATATGTTCTAGCATACATTGCCCTATTACACCAAATGGAAGAGGGAATGGCTACATTCTCCTGGGTAATAAATACATCAGTCTCTGAATGCCCCACATGCAGATCACCCCAGCCAGTCCCTGTTTTTGAACCCATAACTCCACAAGAGGTCTAAAAGCCTAGCTCAGAGCATCTGCCAACTTGTTTAATTCTCCAGGGATGTGAAACAGTGAGAGAAGAATATCCCTTTCATTGGGTCAGTGCCAAATAAGTACTTAATCCATGCAACAGGGGTATGACTTTGTGCCCCCACTGATTAATTACTTACATGTAGAATTGGTTGTGTGAAAAGATGAGGAAAGGTCCGACAGGCAGGTGTTTCTCCAAGACCTTCAGAGTTAGGAGCACCACTCTGAGTTCCAGAGAGAAGAAGTAGAACCCCCACACCAGCAGACTGCTTTCCTTGCATTTTATGGGTGACAAGATGGGCTCCACAGTCCATTAATACAACTACCATCAACAAGATGTGTGACAGTTTCATCAGCAGAAAACAAAAACACAATCAAACTGGTAGGCTGTCCACAATTCCAGAGGCCAGCATCAAGCAGGTCTGAATTAAGAGTTGGCACATAGCAGTTCAAGCTGTGCACCTTTGCATTTAAATTGGGCTGGAGACAGTTGGGGGTTGGAGATAACTAAATGGATACAGCAGTGAAAGCTCTATGGGCATTTTATGGGAACTAGAAGCACTCACAAAGTGGGCTCATGTCATTAACAGGTACAAAGTAGTGTAAGCTGAGCAACTTTTTTCAAATGGTAGTGTAATTACAGAGGGAGATGGCATGGGTGTATTGTCACTTGATAGGGTGATGTGGGAGCAATATCTGGATGTAAACTAAGCAGACTAAAACAGTATGCAAAATCTGAGGGAGAGAAATAAACCAAAGATAATATGATGTATATCTTTAGCACTTCCTGGCTTTAATTCTCTATGCTTTCTTGATGCAGAAAGATAGAGCTGCAATGCCTGTGCACATAAGGTCTTGTTGTTGAGTGGTTACACAAATACATTAAAAATGCACAGGTGCATCCACCACCATACATGCCCGTTATTGAGCACATCTCTATAGTGTCCTTTGCAGCGGAGCCTAATACAAAGTCTGGACCTATATTATTGCCTGTAATACAGAGGAATGAGCAATACAGTTTAGAAACTTTCTGAACTGTTGACTTACATTCTGTGAATTTGTGCAGAGCTATAGCAGAGCTAGCTATCTGGCTGTGTTGGATTCTGTAACCATCTGATATACCAACTGATAAGTATACTTTTTTTGCACTTGCTTGCACTGTACTACATTTATGTATTTGTCCTCTGTATTCTGTCTGCAGTATTTGTTTCTCAGGGTAGTTCAGTAGCTAGTTTCAGGTGGGGGTTGTTTTGCTTTTTTTGGAGTCAGCCCACCTAAGATGTTAGCCACTGGCCAACACCTAAGACTATAAATTTGTGCAGAGCTAACTACCTGGCTGTGTTGGCTTCTATAAGCATCTGATATACTGACTGATACGTATAAGTTTTTGCACTTGTTTGCACTACTGCATTTATATATTTGCCCTCTGTATTATGTCTGCAGTGTTTGTTTTTCCCAACCTCCTTACCAAGTGTTGTTGTATTCTTAAAGTTGGTGACTTTGGAATTGCCCACCCCTGCTGTAAAATTGATTTTGGTCACTCCATCCATTCCTGTCTCATTTGCTCCCTCAACTGAGTACAGTGATATATTTTCGGAAGGACTACCCTCTTGCTTCTTTGATTTTGGACACTCCTCCCTGTCCTCTCATCAGCTCAGTCTACTGAGTACAGAGAGAGCATTTGGGAAGGCTAACCCCCTTAGTTTCTTAATCTTGAACTATCTTCTGTTTCTTCCTTCTCCACTCAAAAAAAGAAAAAGAAAATAATAATAATAAAAAAATTACACTTTATTCACCTGCTTTTACCGTAATTGTGTTCTTCCTACTTTATTACCTTATTTTTGCTGTGTGCTCTCAAGTTTTCAAATGCTTTTATTCTGTTGTTAGTAGCCTGATTAAATTCATCTGTTATTCTAAGTATCTTAATTTTGGTTTTAGCACTTGTGCTTCAGGCAAGTCACTTTACATTTAAGGTTTTTGTGGTCTACACTCTTGTAGACAAACCCTTATCAAAACCCTCTCTCCATAGGTCTGCCCAATTATTTGGAACACTATGTCTGGATAATTCCCATCAGCTTCTTCTGCCAGCCTGGTTGACATGGGCATACTGAGACAGTGTAGCAACTGTCTCATGTTTACTGACAGCCCTTTTGTCCTAGTGCTTAATTCTTCTACTTGCGAGAACTGCATCTACATCAGTAACCTGAAATCCATGCTCTCTCGCGGCACAGTCAATATTCCTGACAAAGACCATACCACCCACATCACATAGCCAAGCACAACACACACCTACCTATGGAAAGATCCTCAATAAAAACTTATCTAAACAGCAGAGACCTCCAAAACACACTCACAAACATTCCACACATAACACCAAATACATCACACATCAGCAGACAAATCACCAGTGTCTTACAAACACAGCCCATAAGGCAAAACAATAAACCATCACAACCCATAAGGCATAACAGTAAACCAAACATACCAGTCATTGGCAACTCAGTTGTGAGACAAACTGATATCCCCCTCACCAGGCTCGACAAGAAAGTCACTATCAGTTGTCTGTCTGGTGCCAGATCCGCCACATCATGCACGCACTTAAGTCTCTCCACAACAAGTACAAGTATGACTCTGTCACTGTCCATGTTGGTGTAAATGACTTGAGATGTACCTCCCTGGACTATATCAAGAGAGACATGATTGAGTTCTCAGAGTATGCATCCCAGGGAGATATGCCCCTAGCCCTAAGTAGCAGTGTACCTTCACCAAGAATGTTACCACAGTACCAACAAAAAAATAATTGACTTCAACAATTGGCTTAGTTTCTGGTGTCATTCCAAAGGGATTCAGTATTTGTCTGCCTGGGAAGATATGGTTGACAGGCCTCATTGCTTTGCCAGACATGGCCTCCACCTGTCACCATTGAGATTCCAGATCCTGGCCAAGGCTCTCACCTCACCATTGTGCCTTTTTACGCAAGGTCCCAAAGACAATTCTTCCAACATAAAAGATCTGTCAGAAAGCAAGTTGAAGGTCATCCTGCTAAACACTAGGAGCCTTAACCTGAAAATGCACTCACTGAAGGCTCTCCTTGCACTGGAAGATACTGATGTCTGCATGGTCACGGAAACTTGATTCAGGGCTGTGAAAAGCATCCCTGCCTTACCAGGCTATACCTAATTCCACACATTCTGACACCAAAATGAGGTTGGGAAGACTAAGGGTGGTGGAGTCTCTATCTTCATTAAGGACAGGCATACCTCCAGACTGGTCTGCCAGCATGATGCACTGGAACTACTCCAGGTGCAACTGACAGTTGGCAAGACACCCATCCAAGTTATAGCCAGCTATAGACCCCCCTCCATGACTCAGGACACCCACTCCTCTTACCTGGATCTAATTGACTCCATCAAGGTACTGCCTAACACCCTGATCCTTGGTGACTTCAATTAACCCACCATAGACTGGGTGAACTATTCCTGCACTAATGCACTCACTCAATGATTCCTTGACTTTATTAATTCTAACACACTAAACCAGCTCGTCTTATTCCCCCACAAGGGGAGATAACATTCTGGACTTGGTTCTCACCAACATGGGTGACTGCTGCACCACCCCCATAGTATATTCTTCCCTGGTGAGATTAGATCATCGGACTGCCTTGTTTGAAGTTTCTATCCCACCCAACCCCCCCCCTCCCCCAGCTGTAATCAAGCTAAAAAACTTCTCAAAAGCTGACTACAACCTCCTAAGGGAGGGTATCTGTAGCTTCATACCACAACCACCCTCAGAGGATGCAGACAAGTATCCTGAACAATATGCCACTGCAGTATACAAGCACCTGTACATCTGCATGGACTCTGCCATACCCAACAGAACTAAAACCTGCTCCTCAAGGAAAGACAAACCTGTTTGGTGGACATCCTCTATCAACAAGCTTTACAACAAAAGCAAGAAACTGTTGTCCAATGGTAAAAAGGAACAAATTCCAAACTGGAAATACTCCCCAACAAGCAAATTAGATCACTAGTGAAAACCTCCAAAGCTAATTATGAATTGAAACTAGCCTCCGAAACAAAGGGAAACCACAAAGCCTTCTTCAGTTATGTCAGCAACCTCCATGGCAGAGCCTGGGTTTGTTCCAAATTGATAATTAACATTATCACTTACACTGATCCTGATGACTTAGCCAACCTGCTAGCAGATAGGTTCAGGATACAACCTTCACAGGTTGGTACTAGGCTATCGGCCCTAGGGCCTATACAAGCCTAGCCATAACAATTCCTTGGCTATTTCTTCCCACACTATTTACTTTCCTGGACCCCTGTCTAGCAGGGCAACTGATGTGATCCCCGGGGTGAGTTTCCTATCTCCCATCCAATCGTCAAGGTTCCTTTTGAAGAAGGCCAAAGAGCTGCTCTGCTTGACATGTATGGGCAGTCTATTCCAGAGTCTGGGGAGTCTCTGGATCAGGAACCTATCCCTCCAGCATGTTTTGTTTATTTTGATGACAAGGTTTAGATCCCTGGAGCGTGTGGCTCTGAGGGATTGGGATTTCTAAGTGTAGCATGTCCAACAGCTCTGGGTTTGACATGGCCTTGTATGTTAAGCAGAGATCGCCTCGGAGTAGACGATATGCGACAGAGTATAGCTGGTACAGATGGAGCTGTTAGACAAATTAGGTAATACAATCAAGTTGTTAAATAGAACAAATTACACTGAACTGAATATATTAAATGCCCGAAAGAAATAGAAAAGTCCCAGGTATAGAAGTATTATGAGCATTTAGAAAAAGTATAGAAAGTGTTACAAAATGAATACAATGCAAATTCATATTAACAACGGCATTAAATACACATTTAATGAATATAGTAATTATGTATTAGAAAAACAAACTGATAATCAAGAAGTTATACAACACATGAAAAAAATTAAGCATTTTGCATTGACTGGATAACACCTTTAATTTATAAAATATCCTGACTGCACATAAAAACATTTAATATTAACTGTCTGTCTAGTGGAAATACTCATTAACTATCCCTGTATTTAAAGAAAATAAAAATCCAGGTGATTATAATCTACATTTAATAACGTTTATTTGTCAGTGAGATGAACAAAGCATCTGTCTCAATATTTTATGACAGAATAAAGCAATACTTACTGAAATGAACAATGATCAATTCAATTTTATTAAGAGACAAACCCAGGGCATTATAAAACATATACCTTGTACAGGCTATTCAGTTAATACTGATGAAGAACTAGCAGTATTTAGTTTAGATACTATAAATGCTCTCAATGTAATCACCTGGGATTGATTGAATGATTCAATCAATTTGTTTATTTATTTATTTATGGCATTAGATATATATATGGATTCTCTAAAACAGTTATTCATCTATTACAAATGTTAAATAAAAGAATAAAGCATGTATTAAAATTGGTCCCCTAATTTCAGGAACAACAGATAATCAAGAAAAGCACTGTCCACTACCACATATACTATTTACCTTGGTAGGAAATATCAGCAAATGTAAGAAATACATTATCAAAATAATGGTCTTAAATAACTATCAATTAAAATGTTATAAGTTGCAGATGATATTCTTTTAGCACTTAAACATACCTATTCTTCATATAGTCAAATTCAAAAAATAACTACAAACTTCAAGATATCTGCCCTATCCAAGGCAAAGAACATAGCTTTCATGGGACCTGATAGTATCCCAGGCTGTATTCTGTAACCATCTCCAGCAAGAACTGGCTTCGCCATTGAGCACCTTATTTAACCACAACCTAAGTACAGGCTTCATTCCAGCAGAGTGGAGAACTGCCATTGTCATACCCTTGCATAAAAGTGGTGCCACTGCTGACCTTAGAAACTATCACCCCAATAGCTTGACAAGTCTGATCTGTAAAGTCATGGAGTGTATTATTATGAATCTCAGAAACAAAGACATAGGCAATCTCCAAGCACTTGACCCCCACCCAGCTCAGATTTGTCAAGGGCAGATCTTGCCTGTCAAACCTGGTTGACTTCTTTGAGACTGTCACAAAGGCCCTGGATGAGGGGAAAGTCAGTACATACAGCCTATCTTGACTTGACCAAGGCCTGTGACACAATCCCCCACTCAGGCATCATAGAAAAGCTGACACAACTTGGCATAAATACCTATATCATATGGTGGGTGGCCAACTGGCTCACCAACAGGACACTCAAGGTCAAAATAGGCATCTCCACCTCAGATAGCAGACCTGTCACTAGTGGAGTTCCCCAGGGATCTGTCCTGGGACCCCTACTGTTTGGCATCTACTTCTCAGAGGTCCATGCAAAGACAAAAGGCCTGTGGCTGACCAAGTTTGTGGACGACTGTAAATTGGGTGCTGTTGTTGACTCCCCAAATGATGTTAACATACTGCAAGAGGATCTCACAGCAATTAATGACTGGTGCCAAAGTCATGGCCTTAAACTAAACGCAAAAAAATGTATCATCATACCACTCAGTAGAAATATGGCCCCTACTGATTACCACATAAATAGCAACCCCCTAAACATACAACCTGTGGTGAGAAACCTGAGTACTCAGGATGATAAGAATCTCACATTCGACCATCATGTATGGCAGTGGTCAGAAAAGCCTTTTACTTGGTTCATCTCATAACTAAAGGGATTGCATCCAGAAAAAAAGGAGGTTATTACCTCTCTATACTCCTCCCTCATTAGACCAATAATTGAGTATAACGCCCCATTTGTTATGTACCTCTCCAAACACCTGCACCAAATAGAAAGGCCACAGAAATACCTCACAAAGAGAATCCATGGCCTCCAACACCTGTCCTATGTGGACAGGCTCAAATCACTATCACTCTAGATGGTATCGTACAGATTGCTCAGGGGTGATCTGTGTCTTGCCTACAAGGCAATCTCAGACTGTGCCCTACTAGAGAAGCTCCATATCCGTAAGTCCTTGCACATTACCTGCTCAAACGGCCTGAATCTAATATGCAACATCAACAAAACCTGCTGGAGAGACAGGTTTGTCTCCCAGAGACTGTCCCGTCTCTGGAATAGACTTCCCATACACAAAAAAACAGAGTACCTCTCTGACCCTCTTCAAGTGCAACCTTGATGAGTGGGTGAATAATCACAAATTTGTACCAGAGGTTCCACCTGTGTCCCTCACTGACAGGGACAACAGGTGCTAACTGAGGTTTCTTTTTGGGGATAAACTCTTGACTAGGCTTGTAAGGGCCCCAGCACCATTAGCCTAGTAACCTCCTATGATCCTGTGAACTGTATTGTGCTCAGTACCCATTTCTGCATAATATAACTGCTCCTTTGCATCATATTTGAATTGGATACTTTGTGAATGACATTATAACAGTATGAAACTGTGCCTTATTACATGGCTTTATCAGTCACTGTTATTAGTACAGCCCACTGTTGAAACAAACAGCAGTTAAAGTGTTGCAATAATAGTTGCAGCTCTGGTCTATATTAGATGACCAAAGTTTCAAAAGTTCGACTATCATATGGTCGACACCATATGATCGAATTTTTGATAGTTCGAACATTTTAACAGAGATCACCGTACAGCGCGGAATAGGAAGATTTCCCTTTTCTGCACTGTATTGCGATGTCGGAGTTGGTATATTTAAAGAGTGGGGGGTGTTGGGGGCACAACTCCCACATGGGGGGTGCAGGGGGGCTTGTCGCCCTGCTTAAAATGTTCAGGTAGGTTATTTGTGTAGTTTATTTTTTTATTAAATTTTTGAACTTTTAAAAGTTCGATCATATGGTGTTGATCATATGACAGTAGAACTTTTGAAAGTTTGATTATCTAATATAGATCCTTGCAGCTCTATACAACTGCCTTGCAGGCAGCTCTGTGAGGGCGAAATTACTTATACCTGAGCTACATTGTGGGATTTCTATATCTGCATCTGTGTATGCATGTGTGTGTGTGTGTGTTGGAAGAGTCCCTCAAGGATCTTTCTGCTTCCAAAAGATGACAAAGACGGTCTTCTGGATTACCTCTTAATTGCCTTGAAATACAGTCTCTGTATACACTGTATCTACCTCTGAACTGTGTTAACACTGTTCTTCATAATGTGGTACTTAAATTCTATAGTGCATATGTGCTTCCTCCTATGTGTGCAGTAAAATATCACTTCTACCACCATGCTGCACAGATTTCTCTAAATAGGAAGATGTCCTTTTCTATTTCTCTGTGTATTCACCCTTTGCAGTTTGAACCATGTGACTAATAAAATATAGATATCCGCATGTGTATGCGTATCACTCAAGTTCCAGTCAATCAGTGGACCAATTCAGTGAAAAAATATTAAATAAATAAAAAGTACACAGTGGCCCTTTTGAAGTGGGGAGAGGGGAAAGCAACTCACACACCATTCATTCAGGAGCATCATCGCACGCGAGCACACACACACACACATATATATATATATATATATATATATATATATATCATTTTCTATATTATAAACAGTAATATATTACTTAAGGACAAAGTGGCAAAGTATGACAACATGGTACTAATGCATAATCCATAACCACAAACCTCCACTTCCAATAATAGGTGCCAGTGTGAGTGCGCCTTGCAGCAGTCAAACTTAACAGTAGCACATCACATAACAAAAACTAAGATCAGTGCGTTATATAACTGTCACAAGAACATCAAAGCTGACAAGTGAAAACCATGCATCTGCCCTAAAAACTCACATACATTCCTTTACATTATTTACAAAACAGTTGAAACTCATTTTAAAATGTTATAAGTTCTGGTAGTTGATTCTGGATGATAAAATTAAACCCCTTACACCCCTTTATTTTTTAATTACACATAATTTCACATAACATGCATGCTGTGTTATATTACATTCATTTCATGCCTAAATTCTAATTCAGTGGTACTGCCATTTAAATGAGTCAGTTATACTTCTGTTCATTTCACTTAGTTTTATATAAGAAATCATATACATGAATGCTCACATAAGTCATTTTATATTAACTGTAAATTTTGCTCCATGACCTACAGTTAGAAAAATAAAGCCTTATTCTACATGCTTATAGGCTACAAAATATGTTCTTTTGTCAGTGCAGAGATACATATGTTTAGATAAACAAAGAAAAAGTTTTCTGAACCTCTTAGCATAATTTGAGAAAAGAAGAATGTCCAACTGAGCGAATTCCAAAATGGTGGTCGACTAGTGAACAGCCTATGCACAGAGCTCCTCACCTCAACTTCTTTTTCTAAGTTACTACACACTTCGAATAGAGCTACCTTACCTTCAATTCTTCGGTGACTGCATCACCTTCGCAGTGGGAAACAACTTATAATAGACTTTCATCATCTCGGGCTTTTCCACAGTGTTATCCTCACAAGTAACTTAGGGGGGCCTGCTCCTACTGGTAACACCTCTAACTCCACATGGCTAAACAGACAAAAACAACAAATGACTCTTTTACAATGGAAACTCAAACAATTAAAGCCAAAGCCTCAGCAATTTTTTCACCTGAAAAAGAAGTCCTTTCAAAAAGGCAGAGAACAAATAAACAAAATGCGGAGCCTATTAAAAATGATGCAATTAGTAAAGAAGACTCCAGCTTCCACATGGATGAGTTGAAGCAGGCCCTCCAGCCCATTCAATCTGCCATACAAGACTTCTCGGAACAACTTTCAACTATTGGTAAATCCATCAATCAAATTGTGGACAGAGTAGACACACTCGAGCAAAAAGTACAATCCAATGAACTCCAACTACAATCCTTATCAGATGATCTGCGTACCAAAACAGCCTCTTTATTAGACTTACAAGCAAAAATTACAGATCTAGAAGCTAGAAGTAGGCGTAATAACATATTAATAAGAGGTCTTCCAGAGAGCTACGACAGTCAAGGCTTACTTGCTATAACAAAACAAATATTTGAATCACTACTTCACTCAGAAGGGGGAGAAAATGTTACAATTGAGAGAGCCCACCGTGCGCTCTATAAAAGACAAGATGCCTTAGCTCCTCGTCAAATATATACAAAACTACTGAACTTCCAGTCAGCTCAACAGATATTATATGCAGCAAAAAAAAATAAAAACTTCACGTGGAATAATCACAAATTAACTTTTACACAAGATCTACCCAGGTCCATCAAGGAAAACAGACAGAAACTAGCCCCGTTTTGCTCAGACTTAATTAAAAGAAACATCAGATTCCAAATGCGTTACCCAAATACTTTGTCTTTCTCCCAAAATGAAACCAAATATACAGTAACCTCCCAAAAAGAAGCAAAAGAGATCTTCCTCAAAATATTTAACAAGATCCCAGACCTTGGATAAAGTCACTAGCTTCCAGCACAAGCGTTTCAGCAGCTTTACACTTCAGTTATCTAATTCACTCACCGGAGGCTTCAGGGACATCACCGCTCTCAAATTCAGCGCCAACATGGTATTTCTATCAGCTTTGTGACTGTTTAATCTAGCAAAACATCCTTCCATATGTTTGCAGGCAGATCCACGTGTCCAGCAAGGAACACATCGTCGCCGCGAGGTTTCTGGAGGGACTCCTTCCACTGTGACACCTGAAATGCTCGTCTGTTAATTCTGTTCTTCCTCAACCGCGCTTATAGCGCTGATCATCGCAGACAAGTCCTGTATACTGCAATCAGATCCCCTGTACATGCTACAGGCTTGCAATCGTTTTTTTTTAGCTGCAAAATATCCTTTTTCTCAAAACTTTAAACCACTTAATGAGCTTCAGACTTAACACCTACGGGTGTTGAGGGCATATGCCCACTTTTTGGAAACCCACTCTAGTCCCAAGTTTGTAACTTCAGATGTAAAAAGTGTGTGTAAAGTTTGTTCCATATGATTTTCAACATCAAATTAGAACTCAACTGTTTTAAACACATCTTCACCAGGATCTTTGTTGTCTTCCTGCCACTTTGTGGTTCATTTTACCCGTTTTGACACTGGGTAAATCAGCTGATGCAACAGCTGAAGCAATTTCTAGTTCAGCATATCAACTATTATACCATGTTGGTTATTTACCTTTTGCCTTTATGCATACCCAATAACTTTTACTATGGGAGGTTCCACTTTACCTATGTATTTGTCTGACATTCAGAAAAGAAGCTTTTATGGTGACTTAGAGTTACTAGATACAGTATTTACCACTGTTAGCTACCTCTGCTCCCCTCTCCATGTTTCTTGATCTCTGGTTACAGTATCTATCTATATCAGCCCTGTAAGTGGTGTTCGTTGTGGAGCACTGTCCTACAGACATATATCCATCACTGCCTTGTTGACTCCCCTTTCTGAGTCTCTTAATAGTGTACTTGCACACACATACTTCCACAATTCACAAAAGCCACATCATTGTGTCCTGGCCCCTTCTACCATGCACAGTCAACTAGCTTATAGTACCTCCTGTCTCCTGCCTTATGTTTTTTCAACTGAAGAACATAACCATTTATGGAAGGTTATTTGAATCATGTCTGAGCATTCCGCTTCAGACCTATTTCTGGTAGATATGGAGCAGTATGGGTTCATTAATGAAAGAGCTTGCCTTTTCAGTCTTGTATCATTTGTCGAAGAAGTTAAAGCAGCACTTTATGTTAACCAAACAGGGCATGTTGCTCGTCTTGACCTTGCTAAGGAGTTCAACTCAGTCCCTTATAAGGGGATAATTCAAATGTCAATTCATATGTAATTCAGTGGGTATAACACTGGTCAAACAACAAGCATATCTCTCGATTTCTTTGTACAAGAATCAGGGTCAAAGCCCCAAAAATGGAGGGTGGGTAAAAGCTTAAATACAGGGGCAATTTATGTTACTCTAATTTACTCAAACAGTTAGTAAAATGTCAGGTTTTACAACATCATGCATTTTTTGTAATGCAGGCAGTATAAAACTGTAATGCATGGCATTATTATCTGACTGTAATTCTCAGTGGTTTATCAGAAATTTTCTTTTTTCTCTTTCTTTTTTTTTTTTTTTTCTCTACTGTTGGGTCACTCTGGTTTCGTGAAGTGCAGACCAGGAAGGTCTGTTTGGGACCCTCGACGCTATGTTGCTAAAACACACCAAGTAATGGCAGAAACATCTTCACTAATACACACACAAATTACATAGGAACATATAAGATGCCAGGTAGAGCTTTTCACTACATGCTGACTTCCTTGATCCAGATGTATTGCACAGAAATCAAAACTTCCAGTATGTGTACTATAGTAAGCCAGGTAGTGCTCAACATCAGCTCATGCCTTAACTGTCACTATAAAAAAAATCTTTCTGCCTCAGTCAGATATCGTTTGCTCATACATGCATGTATTTAACACACATATGTGTGTATGTATATATTTATGTATATTTTTGTGTGTGTGTATATATAATCGCACACATTTATATACCTTCTTAAAAAGAGATAACAAGACTCAAATAGTTTCCAACTATATGTACCATTTTTTCTTTTTGTATTATTTCCTAGTTACACTATTGAGCCGGGGTTCCCATTATAGATAGAAAGGAATTTCTTATGAATCTTTGTTTGTATTGTCGATGCCTATAAGGAAATAGGGAAGAAATGCATTATTCCGACTGTGATTAATTAAACAAACCCATACCGTAGCAAATCTAGTACATTTGTAATAACCAACTCTTAGATACACTTATAATCTATTTCTGCCTTACTGAACTGACTACAGGTTACAATTAGAGAAGTCCCCTTATAGTGTTGGGAAGTTAAGAAAGAAATAAGGCTATGTGGGTCATTTACTAATGGGGGCAGGGTGGTCATGGAACTTGACATAATGTTGGTTTATAAATGCAATGATTTAACTTAAATCAACGGGCAGATAAAAGATGTACAGGGGTTTTAAAGACTACTTATACCTAAAACAGTAATGCTTAAATCTGGTACAGGGTAACCACAGTGAAAGGGAGGTTCTCAACAACGCATCAAGACTCTCAGTTTTAACTAGCTCTGCCATCATCAGAGTCTGATCATTGGTAATACCTTCCCGCCCAAACAACATCAAACAACACCACAACTACATATTTGGTTTAGTTTTTCAACTATCTACAACGTATGCCATAATGACAATCTCACTAGTCTCAGACTCTTGTTTATGGCGAACTTAACAATGCTTTAGGTTTATACCTTTTCTACAGCCTTCCTGTTGTGTGTGATATTCAATAAGAAATGCTTATACATGTAATAAGTCTGTTATATATAGGATGTATAGATCTACATCTCTCATATATATTAAGCTTAAGAGCTTGACCTACAAGCGCATGTTCTATGTACATAAGGTCATACTTTCATGACAAACTAGTAGGTGTAGCATTTACATACGGTAGCTGTATGTGCATTGTATTAGGGACCTAGTTTGATTACCCTTTGGTTGAGAATGTTTATGTATATATGTATAGAAATGTTAGGGTTTTCTTTTGTTATTTGTTATACTTCTTCGCCTATGGGGTTCAGGTGGGTAGGCACCGGGGCATGTCAGAAGGAGTATTGTGCTACTTCCTCCTCTTCATCCAAACTGCTTACTGATACAGCTATGATACGGTTCTCCATATTCCTCTCAGCCTATTACAGACACAAAGCAGGTTCTAGTAAACACACATTATGTTACCCAAATATTACTTTAAATCTCCAAATATATAATGTCTCCCTACACTTGGTAGTTTTAATTCGCATGAGTTGGGCCGTTGACTCTTGGAACATTAAAGGCTTACAAAATACCGCTAAAAGAAAACTGTTTCTTCACCTGCTGTTTAAATCCCAGGCTAATATTAGCTTTCTCCAGGAAACACACTTATCTGAAAAAGAATGGGAACACACAAAAATAGAAAATGGATCAGGTCAATAATAAGTGCTGGTGACAGCTCAAACTCGAAGGTGGCCATTATAATTAAGAAACAATTCCAGGAACCTATCAATGAATATAAATCCGATACAAACGGCAGATGGTGCTATTTCACCTCTACACTCCCAGATTCCTCCAAACCAGTTATGTTCATGAACATTTATGGTCCTTGTTCTCAACAACAAACCTTTATCCTAGAAATCTATAACATACTAAACTCATTTCCAAATTACTTATTTATAGTAGGAGGGACTGGAATGTGGTAATTGATCCTAGTCTAGATCGCACCAGCAAATCCTCCTCCTATAACTTCCAAGCTTCTATAGCCTTAGAGGAACTTATCTCAGATTTTAATCTTGTAGACACTATCACTTTTAGTAATATCTCGACCAAAGAAAATCTATATACCTTCTATTCCAACTGTCACAAATCTTGGTCACGACTAGACTTCATTCTGATTTCGGACCCCCTATCTAAATTTAAAAATACTTTTAATATCGAACCCAGATCTCTCTCCGACCATGCAAAAATCTCTCTTAAAATCAGATTCAACACGCCTGCTTTTACATACGCTAACTGGACCCTTAACAATAACCTACTAAATAATAAAGATATTTTAAATAAAATTAATAATATGTTGTTGGCTCTACACCAATCTTACAAAATCCCTAATCCCCCCAGACATTCAATGGGCGGCCTGCAAAGCCGAAATGAGAGGTTTTCTGATTAGCAAAGCTTCCTATCTTAAAAAACTCAACACTAAAAAGAAAATACTCTATCCCTTAAACTATCATCTTTAGAAAAAGTCAGAGATTATCTCCAGACCCAAACACTGAAGTATTGATCAACTCCACGCGCAAAGAATTACTAGAACTGCACTCACAGAACTTTTCCCTACAGGAACAAAAATGTATTGCAACATATTCTGAATGGGCCCAAACTCCTCAAGAACTCTGGCAAGAATATTAAAAATAATAACGGTGCTCCCAGAATATCCACTCTTCAGTATCAAGGGAAAATTTATAATTCAGACTCTGAAATAATACACTTATTTTTTGAATTATTTTCAGATATTTATAGTAGCAATAAACAAGATTTTTTAAAACCCCAGAGGGAGTCCTTTCTAAACTCCATTAACTTCCCCTCTCTTGAACCAACTCAAGTCTCAGTCCTCTCTGCGCCAATTACCATCCAAGAAATACATGACATTATAAACAATCTTAAAAGAGGCAAATCTCCGGGCCCTGATGGCTTCACTACTAACTTTTACAAAGCCTTTTGCCCAAAAATATCCTCTATCCTATGGAAGGTCTTTAACTGTATCATTAAGGAGGGTATTACTGACTTACATTGGAACAACTCAAAAACCATCTTACTATTAAAAAACAAACAAGACAGAGCAGACCCGCACAATTACAGACCAATTTCGTTAATAAATGTTGACATTAAGATTCTTGCTGCTATCTTAGCTAATAGATTACAAAAGATACTCCCGTCTTTATTATCCCCTGACCAAGCTGGCTTTATGAGTAATAGACACACATGGGATAATACCCTAACCTTGGATTCCCTTATTCAATTGACCAAAAAAGACAAAAATCCAATCACGCCCTAACCTTAGATGCCTCTAAAGCTTTCGACAGAGTCAACTGGGACTTTTGTTTGATACCTTGTCCCATTTCAATATACCTAAATTCTTCTCGGATATAATCAGAACACTTTATACAAAGTCCCACACATACCTCTATATAAACAAACAGAGATCCAAGCCAATATTGATTACTAATGGAACTAGACAAGGTTGCCCACTCTCACCCTTTCTCTTTAACATTTTTATCGAGCCCTTCTTCTTATATATTGCGCAGAATACACACCACAACATCCCTAAAATTCTAAACACACATGTTGCACTATCAGCTTTTGCAGATGACTTAAATTTATACTTCCAGTTTCCCAACTCAGACCTACCCAAAATCTTTGATGCCATTAAGTACTTTTCCTCCGCATCTGATTACGTAATTAACAATAAAAAATCACATATTTTCCCAATCAATCCTAACTCCCACAAATCTTTTTATTTCCCCGAGTCCTCTTTACAAATAACATATAATCTTAAATATCTTGGTATCCATTTTGAACATAATCAAGCTTCCATGCTCCAAAACAATCTACTAAAAACATGGTCCATCATCCAGCAAGATTTACAAAGATGGAAACTTATGAATTTAGCTTTCTTGTCCAAAGTAGCAATAGTGAAAATGAATGTCTTACCCAGACTCTTATATCAATTCAACGCCTCGGATATAGAAGTATTTAATAACTTCTTTTCCAAAATTGAAAAAGATCTAGCTAGGTTCATCTGGTTCCCGAAGTCAGTCAGGATCTCTTACTCTAAATTAACTTATCCTAAGGAGAAAGGGGGGTTGGGCCTTCCAAACTTTCAACTGTACTACAAGATCATCTGCTCAAACAGAGTCTGGTCTATCTCAAACTTTAGCAGCAAAAATCAAACCCACTCTCCAGCATGGTTGAAAATATGGCATCATCATATTATCTCTAACAAAATTAATCCTCAGGCTATTCCATTCCTTTCCACTCTCTCTATAAACAATTGTAATTTAGCACATTCTCTGAAACATAAAATTAGGCTTTTCCAAAAACTCATTAAAGACATCAACATGGAAAATACCCTACCCCTGCTCCAACCACTCCATCAAAATCCAAACATCAAAATCAACAATATGACGTTGGACCTTACCAAATTTCCTCGCATTAAAGACCTCAATGTTTGGGACATCCTCAAACATAGTTCAAAATCTATCCCTGAGCTACGATTAATTCTTGGAACCAATAACAAATACACAGTGATTCTTCGACAACTAAGAGAAGTTTTACTTGCACAACATTTTAATCCTCCCACTAAACCTCAGGAAATCACCAAATTAATTGAAATCATATCTGTAATATCAAGCACTAAAAACAATCTCATCCTCTTACAAACTATTGAATAAGGTGCTATACAACTCAAACTGTCTCTTTTCCAACTATTGGAACACAGTTGGGTCTCCTATCCCAGAGGACCAAAACTCTCAGCTATAAAATCTACTTTAGAACTCTCCTTTTAAAAACTCTTATACACCCAACTGATGCTAAACAACAATTCCTACTTCACTCCTGTAATACTCAATAAATTTAACCCCAACTCATCCCCCTCGTGTACATGCTGCTCCCACCCGAGAGCGGATCTACTACACATTATGTGGTATTGCAACCACTCTTACAAACTCTGGTGTTCTCTAAAAGTTCGTTTACAAAAAATGGGTTACTACACCTCAACCCTGTCATGGGAAACAGCCATTCTCCATATTCATACCTCCGTAATACCTAAAGTACAACTTCACATTTTAATTATTCTCTGTTCACTTATTAAGCTATATATCACTAAAAACTGGTTAGATCGCACCAAACTTAGTTGGAATGGTTTCAAAGAGATGGCTTTCAAACACATCTCAGCTCATAAATTCATTATAAAGGGCCCCAAAAAAAGAGCTTATTTTGGCAAATTATGGAAGAAACTTATAGATGTGATTCATACTGAATGACTCCTCATTCACATCTTGTGCACAAAAGCTATCCATATTCCTGTTAATATACCGGAGAACCACAGCCAACCCAATTTTTCACTATACTTCTACATTACCACTACGGAGGAACGTAGCACTCTTGGTTGTAAATATTGTATATATTTGTTTTTTGGTTTTGGGTAAATGGATTACAATGCTCTCATTGTGCTGTACCTATCATTCTCATATGTATCATTGCTATACTATGTGGCTACTCACTATTTTCTGTAATAATCCAACGTTGCATTCTAATGTGTATAACTGTAATGTATTTCCTCATCCAGTTTGCATTGTACCATACTTTGAAAAATAAAAGAATTATTTGAAAAAAAAAGAATGTCCAACTGAGAATACAAGAATAAGTGTGGATTATTTACAGGTTAGTACTAAAAAAAAAATACTTAATAAAACTGCAATAATCAAATTTAAGCTCTGCATTAAGATGCACAAAAGATTCACATTTAATGTTAGAAAAATATTTGACTTCTTCGTTTACTTTCTATAAAGATCTCTCTTTTTTACTTTAAGACAGTTATCACACTTTCTAAGCTTACGGGTTATCATTTTTCTGTTTCCTTTCTCACTCTGCAAAGGAATAACTTACCTGCCCCCAAGCCTTTCTGTGTTGGAGGGAAGCCTTCTAGCTTATCAGTGGGAGTGGTAAGCACTAGGTAACCTGTCTACCACATAAGGAGTGGTTCTGGCCCAGAATTTGTAGTTATTGTCCGTTTGGGCGGTCTTCCATCTCTCTCAACTTTCTGATTTGAAGGCCTGCATTTGCACTTGTTTCTGTCCTGTAACTCCTGGGCCCATCTCATTTGCTCACTCAAAAAACAAATCTGCTTTTACTGTATTTGTGTTTCTTCCTACTTTATTTTGCTTTTGCGTCATCTTAAAAGTACTCAATTGTATTTATTACTGCTTGGTGTAACTCATTCTAAGCCTTTTAGTTTAAGCACTTGGGCTTCAGACCAGTTATTTTCCATTAGGAAGGTTTGTGGTCTGCACTGTAGTGGCAGGACAGGTAGCTTACATCCTTCTAATTTGGAAACTGCTGATTGAGGGCTCAGTGTCTGTTATTCTAAAAGTGTATTAATTCCGTTTTAAGCACTTGGGCGTCAGGCCAGTTATTTACATTAAAAGGGTTCGTGGTCTGCACTCTTGTGGGAGGAGAGGGTGGACTCTGCCCTTCTAGCTGGGAATTTTTGGTTAAAGGCTTATAGTGCCTGCATATTTAAACTGCTTCTTACTGAAATTGGTAAACCTTGTTTGCTGTAGCATAGACTAGATCCAGGCCTGCTGAATCTAGCTTTATTTGTATGCTTGTTGTTTGTTTGCTTGTTATTCCCTGAAACGCTAATTCCACCTAAAACACGGCTTTTCAGCGGTTCTGTGGATCCCTAGTGATATCTGCATTGCTTACTGTACTTATTTCCTTGTTTCACTTGAAAGAAAGTTACTGTTTGTCGTTTTTGCATTTAAATTACCTGTAACACATTGCATTTAAGTTACCTGGCACTTACTCACTAAAGCAATTATATAAGTCAGCACTAAAATATTAAAAGCACTACACCCTCACAAACTCCCCTTGAGTACCTCGTTCACCATTGGCCCTTTTTTTTCAATTATAAAGGAATTCCCAATACTATTCTAGCATGTCCAAAGGTCAGTTGTCAATCTCCTCTCCGGTCCAGCTGGTGAATCCTGGAATCTTGAGGCAATGTTACAACTGCCTCATGTACACAGACAACCCTCTCCTCCTCCCAACAAATTCCAACACATGTGAGGGATGCAACCATATAGCCATTCTGGAGGCTAAGCTCTCTCAACTCAGTACTGGCGAAACCAGTCAGGAGGAGAAGGAAACCACACTCACTACAATTCCAGTCTCACATAGATCTACCATGACAGCAAACCAAACACATAAACACACAAAAACATACTCGGAGGCTCTAAATAAAAATCTGCCTAAGCAGCAGAGACCTCCAAAGCAGACACCCAAGCAACCGCTACCCCAAAACAAAACACGTGCAACACATAGCTCACAAAGCCAGTGTACCGAACAGTCACAGCCCTTAAGGCTAAACAACACACCTGATACACTTGTAATAGGTGACTATCGTCAGCATACTGACGTCCCGCTCACCAGGCTGAACAAGGAGAAGGTCACGGTGAGCTGCCTGTCGGGCGCTAGGATCCACCACATAACACAAGCACTCAGGTCACTCCAAGGCAAGTACAAATATGACTCAGTTATTGTCCATGCTGGTGTGAATGACCTGAGACGTACCTCCCTGGACTACATGAAAAGAGACATAGAGGAGCTCTCTGAGCATGTAGCCCAGGCCAGTATGATTCTGACCTTGAGTAGCATCTTACCCTCACCAAGAATGATGCCACAATATGAAGACAAGATGATCAATTTCAACAACTGGCTTAAGTATTGATGTCATTCAAAGGGGATCCAATGCCTGTCAGCCTGGGATGACATGCTCGACAAGCCACGATAATTCGCTAGGGATGGCTTGCACCTGTCACCCCTGGGCTTTCGGATATTGGCAAAGGCTCTTGCTACCCCCATAGTGTCTTTTTTAGGCAAGGCTCAAAAGACAAACCCACCTCCATAGGTATCACAAGGAATAAGAAACTAAGAGTAATGCTACTCAATGCCAGAAGTCTAAACCTCAAGATGCACACACTCAAAACTATCCTTAGCATGGAGAACATCGATATCTGTGCAGTAACAGAAACCTGGTTCAAGGCTCCCGAGACCACCCCAGCACTACCATCATACCATGCTTTTCAGCCCCAAAACTTGGACCGAACCACAAAAGGAGGGGGAGTATCAATATTCGTCAAAGATACCCACACCTCCAGGTTGGTGGCACAGCACGAAGCATCAGAGACTATCCATGTGCAACTAACAGTGGGTAAAACTACCTTCTAGTTTATAGCCTGCTACAGACCACCCTCCCAAACCCAGGAACCCCACTCGGCCTTCCTGAGAACATTGGAAAATACGAACGTCTCTCCAAACACTATTATATTGGGCGACTTCAACTACCCAAACATAGACTGGGAGCATTACTCTAGCTCCAATACCCTAGCCCAAAGGTTCCTAGAATTTATAAACTCAAATGCTATGGAACAACTTGTTACCATTCCCACAAGAGGGGAAAACATACTGGACCTGATCATCACCAACATGGGGACTCTATGCTCCAGACCAGAAGTGTATCCCTCACTGGTAAGATCAGACCATAAACTAATCTCACTGGATATTCACATCCCGACTCCATCCACTGCCCTGAAAACCACAGTGAAAAACTTCTCTAAAGCAAATTTCACACTCCTCAAAACCGAGGTGGAATCCTTCAAAGCCCCCAGGCCTGTGGAAAATACGGCCCAGACCGCAGAATCCTTTATAAACGCATTCTATGAACACCTTCAGGAATGCATGGATCATGCAATCCCAAATAAAACCAAGACCCAAAGGTTCCAAAGGCAGATGTCCTGTCTGGTGAACCCCAGCCATAAACAAACTATACAATAGAAGGAGGAAGCTACTACATGATAGAGCAAAATCCCAAAAAGGGAAGGCATCTCTGATCAGTATTAGCAAAAAACTACGGGCACTCATAAAATCGTCTAAGGCCAGCTTCGAGAGAAAAATTGCACAGGACACTAAGGATAATCACAAGGCTTTCTTTAGTTATGTTAGGGAGTCATAATCGACTCTCCAGCCGACACAAGCATCCTCCAAAAGGACCTCATAGAAACAGACAACTGGTGCCAGAGCCATGGCCTCAAGCTAAACGCCAAAAAGTGTATAGTCATCCCCTTTGGCAAAAACAAAGTGCCCACAAATTACCACATAGGTGGTAATCCATTAAGTACAGAAGAAGTAATTAGGGACCTAAGCTGATAGCAATCTCTCATTTGACAACCACGTGGCCAAAGTGGTTAGAAAAACATTTTATATAGCCCACCTAATCATGAAGGGATTCACATCTAGATCAGGGGACGTCATCGTGCCTCTTTACTCATCCCTCATCAGGCCCATAATTGAGTACAATGCCCCTTTTGGGATGTACCTTACCAGACACCTGCAGCAACTGGAAAGACCCCAAAAGTACCTCACCAAGAGGATCAAAGGGCTCAAACAGATGCCATATGCTGCCCGGTTAAAGAAACTCCAGCTCTACTCAGTGGCATACCACCTGCTCAGAGGTGATCTGTGCCTGACGTATAAAGCCATGTCCAACCCGGAATTAATGGAGATGCTGCACCTCAGAAAATCCAAATCCCATCGAGCTACGCGCTCGAGAGACTTGAACCTCAGCACTTAAATAAACAGGACATGCTGGAGGGACAGATTCATAACCCAGAGGCTCCCTTCACTCTGGAATAAAATCCCAGTCCAAGTTAGGCAGAGTCCCTCATTGACTCTCTTCAAGAGGAATCTTGATGAGTGGATGGGAGATCGTAGGTTTACCCCAGGTATCACTTCTGTGTCACTGTTAGACAGAGGCACAGTATACTAACCTCAAAAAAGGGCATAGCAAAATTAATTTAAAATGGGTGGCGAAAACCAAACACACTCTGGCTAGGCTTATAAATGCCCTAGGGCAGATAGCCTAGTATGAACCTATGGAATCTTGTTTTAAACCCATCCAATGAGTTGCTCAAAGTATAAAAGTGAAAAGGGTGGAAATTGAAAATAGCAGACTGTGAGCTGCAACTTCATCCAGGCTGCTAAGATCACGACACCTGAGCCCTATCTGTGGACAGGGGTGACTGGTGCTTGTCAGTTTCCAGGTCTGTGCTTATAAAGGCAACCCTGTGAGATGGGTTCAATGACAAAGTCTCCCAATTTATGGCCAAACTCACAGCTGCAAGCATGCAAACAGTCATCACAGGGTAGTTATAAGGAGTTCCTTACAATAGTTGCAAAGATCCAGTTGTTCAGGTAGGGGAATACATGGTAAGCTCTCATCTGCAAGGCTTCATTTTGGCTAACACAATGACTGGCATACTTAGGAAAGCCCAGAAGGTAATTACTAGATCTCCTGGAAGTCATATCCACTTAGGCTAATCTGGAATAGTCTCCTATGCAGACCTCAGAGCATGAAGTGTTAAAACATAACCTTATCCAGTGACACCAACCAGGCACTCCGTGGCAGTAAGAACATGACCCTTTCTACTTTTTGTTGCATTAGTCATTTGTATAAATGTTTTTTATGGTCTGGAATTGTTACCAAACACCTTTCTAAACTCAGGCATATAATCCAAATATTGTTATTTTCCTTTTAGCACTTTCCATTTACTCATCTTCTTGTTTTGTTAGATTCCCCTTATTCTGCAAAACTTTAACCTTTGTCAGTACCTCTAGGTAATTTGTATTACATTTTCCCCATGTCATCTTTCTGACTTATTTCTACCATGCTTTTAAACTCCATTTTCATTTTATCCCATTTACTAGTAAGCCTTTCTGGAGAAACTTCTATCTTCTCTAATAACTCTCGAATCATTCCCACTTCACATTCCTTAAATTCCTCTCTCCTTCACAAATAAGCAGGGAAGCACCAGAGTATCATTTTTACTTCATTAGCCTGTATCTTTATCTCTTTTAGTTATTGGGTGTGTTTCAAAGCTTTCAATTAAATACACGTGCCTGTGAAATATAATTTCTAGACACTCTAGCTCAGTTATTGTACCTCGCAGAATAATATGTAAATTCTGTCTGGTTTCCAGCTACTGAATTTATATCTTCCATACCAAACATTCTCATATATATCTCTTCAGAAATCTACTCTCTTTTTGCTATATTTTCCCTTCTAGGTCCCTCTGATACATCCTCACTATTGCAAGTTGGGTTCCAATCCCCACCCATAAATAACATTCCCTGCTGAAAACTTGTTTCAACCAAATTTTTCTTAAGCTCCACAATAGCATCTTTAGGTGGAATATAAATGTATGCCAGTGCAACCCTCTTTCCCTGCCAATAACCCTTTGCTACCACAAATATATGACCCTGGAATCCTTTCATGTAAATTTTGAAGCTTATTTCTATCCATATGTGTTTCTTGCAACATCACTATTTGTGCCCTATACTTCTTAATATAATTAAATACTGTGCTTTTTTGTCTGTACCTGTAAGGTGATTTACATTCTAAGATAATGTAGACATTAAGATAGAAAGCTCTTGCATAATACACAATAATTCTTTTGAATGTACATTTACAACTTTTAGTTTAACTGCACACATTAATGCTTGGCAGGCTAATCTCTTATGCAGTTACTTCTTATCTCCATTTGAAACTATATCACATTTTTCAAGACTCTCTGTTTCAATGAAAACACTAAATAATCAAATAAATACATTTTCAAAACCTCATATCCCCTTTTAACTTAATCAAGCACATAAAATGTACATTTTCAACACACAGAGTTTATTCCTTCAGAGAGGATCAGTCACCTAAAATTGATGGCTGCACCCACAAGCATTGCCTAATCTAAAATTAAAGCTATCCATGCTAAATTAAATCATACAGCCTGTGTTCTTATTTACATTAATTTACATCCGTTCTTTTCTTATCTCCATCACCCCTTATCCCAAAAGCATTTTGGTCTCTTAGAAAATTTCTTTCTGGTGAATAATTAAAGAGCTGTACATACGTGGCCAACTTTAAAACCATATCCAGAATTCAGTGTTTGTTTGTGATTATCCAGGTTAAGGCAAACTCAGAAACCTCACTCTAAATGTAGACATAGACTGCCAGTCAGGACTGTTGTAATTTGGCTGGCAGAGTCATCCTTTTAGATTACCTGGATTGTCACCTGATGGGGCAATACTGTTATACTTTACTGCCTTCCTTGGTCTATGTGGAGGCTTTCTGCTCATTTGGGTTTGGTCAGGCACAGAGGAAGAAAATAATGAGAGGGACCAATGGAGATCAAAAGGATTTCCTACAGTGATGAGGGCCATATTCTTCCTCAAGAGGTCATTTATCATCTCTAGAGAGGCCTGCAAAAAGAATTTACTCCATAAACAGGCATCCAAAATACTGTTCCCAAGATCACCCTTAAGGGAGAACAGCCCCAGCCTCACAATTTTGTGCAGTCACAAATCTGGTACAATCAAAATGGTGGTGTACTATGGAAGCTATAGAAGAATCATTACCTTTCTTCTTAGAGACCATATTCAACAAGGTTAGCCAGCTGTTCAAGGACTTGATCCATTAGGTAAGACTGGAAGTTGTAAAGATGAAATGAACAATTAGTTCTAAGCCTCAAAGAGATATATTCTCTTATCATGTCTGTCCAAAACTTTGGATCATCCATCAGGTGGCATGCTGGAAAACAATGCCATCCCTGGGGTATATGCTAGACCAAACAGATTACAAAAGAATCAACTTGAGAATGCCTGGAGAGGAATTCACTACACCACGTTGAGGGTTATAAAGCATTTTATCTTTTTGTGTACTGAGAAGCAGAATCTGGGTGTAGGCTGCAGTAATTGTATCCCTGATGACTGTCTTCAAAAGCAGAATAACCTCTGGGCTCCATCTCCTTTTTCTCCCACTCATGCAATCAGGCTATTTTATTTATTTATTTATTTTTTGAAAACAGGCATTTTTGTATAGAAGAAATGGGGACAAGGAACCAGTCCATGAAAGACAGCATAAACCTCTATGTCACCATAAAATAGGCAACATCTAGAAAGGAAATGAAGGATGAGGAAATGTTATTGTCTTTGTCTGCCTCAGAAGCAATAGACTTTATTTGTTCAAGTTCGTCAATGGAACTTAAGTGGGAAGGAGTCCTCTGTACTCTTCTTGGACCAAGAGTAAGCTTTTGCATAGACTCACACATGATCAGACATACGACTGGCACATGCAAAAAGGTTGGTGATATGAATACAATACCCAGGAGTGCACCTGCCAAGGGTGTCATGCAGGCAGCAGAGGTTAAGTGTGGGCTTTAAGCTATATCTCCTGAAGATATGATCTCACATTATTGATTACTCTTCCATCAGAAAGAAAATGTCTGCTTGCTGTATAGGCCTTGAACTACAAGCCATACCACAGGATACTCTGATATAGTCCCCTTACTCTGGGACAAAACATTTTGCCAAGTCTAGGTGGAAAGACCAAGGAATAGGAGACTTCTACTTTGAATATGGCTGCCTGTTGAATTGTTGGCACTTGAAATGCAGAGTACAGACAAGCTGAAAACAAGACCAAAAACCCAAGAAAACAGTGAATCTTCTCCCTTAAACTTGTTTTGCAAGGGACAAGCCCCCCCCCCCAATGTGGGGTGCAAGCCCACCCACACCCTCTGAACTTAAATATACCAACTCTGAGGTCACCATACCTGGGAGAAAAAGAAATATTCTGAGAAATGGCCATCTCACACACAGTATGTGCAAGTCAGTTGTTTGTCCATTCAGTCTCCCTGTTTTGGGAATCACTGTTGAGGGTCCCAGCATTTCAAGTAGTTAACCCTGAGTACCTCTGACCTAAGACTGGTGACTCCAGGGACTACTACCAAGATCAGGACAGTCAGCACTGAGCCACAGCTGAATAAATAGAGGCAGTGTGCTGATGGCACCTGTGCCTGCACCACAAGAAGCTGGAGATGGGAATGTACTTCCTTTGGCCCTATTAATGTCAGCCAAAGTTGAGGATTGGCATGTGGCTCAAGCTCTTTCTGAGGACAAACTCAGTACTTCCAGGGTCCAGAAGGCTGTTTCAACAATGAACTTAACTTCTAGAAAGACCAAACTGAGGCCTACCATCTGAGGTTTTCTTTGTAATATTTTTGCCCCATTCCTGCCAAACATCACTCCTTTCCTTAATCAGACATTGCACTATCTGGGGAGCATCATCCAGGCAATGAAATGGGCGTTTTGTGCTTTCACCGGTATCCTGGCAATAACACCTTGTTTAATTTTATTGTTTAACCCTACCCAGTTGATGACATGAACACTTGCATTACCTCAAAGGCTGCCTATGCTCCCTTGTCCTCATATGGGAAAAGGGCTGCTATCATCTGCTTGGTTGACCACACCATCATCTTCCAGGTGACTCCCCACATTATGATGTGCTTCGGCTTTCCAGTCAAAGTCCTGTTATAAAAGCAGTGGGGTGAGCTGGGCAGGAACCACTGTCCCTTCCTTGAGGATGGGCACCTGAACGTCTTGCTGAACTTGTCTCTCCATGTTTCTGCAACTGCAATACAGATAAATAAATAAAATAAATGGAGATTGACTGGTTCAGAGACAATGCTAGAACTACACTTATTAGGAGCCTTGTTTGAAAGACCAGATATGTTTTTCTAAACGTAAAGGCCTAAAGCTGCAGGATCCTATTAGTAGAGGTGATGGATATCAAACAGCCTTCGCCCCAAATGAAGACTAACACTGCTGAACCAGAACACTTAAGTGGAAGACAGGCAAGACTGAGACCTGAAGTTCAGATCCTCCAGAAGTGAGTAGCTCTTCTAAAGATGGATATAAAATAATCCCTAAATAACTATATTACCAGCCACTTATTTGCCACAAGACTATCCTTCACTAGGTCATGATATAAGGAGACTGCAGTCATATGCATCTACAATGTTATAATTGAGGCATAAATACTACAGGGGGTTGAGACAAGTCAAGACAACTTGCAAGTCCAGTTACTGAGCTGATACAGGGTGCTACACCATCCAAATTGAGAGCTGCATCTATTTGGAGGCAGAAGCCTATGGAATAGAAAGCTTCCTAGCACCTTCAGTAACCCCTGAGATGCAGGCAGTGAGGCAAATTTGGCTATATCTGGGGCTGTTCATCAGGCTGGGGCCAGTTGTCATCCCAACTGCAGGAATTATCTTATGCATGGAATGGAAATGCTTTCTGTAACATCAAGGGATTAAAAAACAGAAACTCTGCCCTTTTTGGCCACCAAGGATATTATGAGAATGAGTTTTTGGCTTTCTTCCCTGAACTTTTCAAGGAAGTGTGGAATCAGCAGGAAATGCATTAATACATGGAGGTACCACTAATGCTACAGGAAATACAACATGCATACAATCTACACCTCTCCCTGCCTTGTGGAAATGAGAAGATGCAGAGAATTACATTTTCCAAAGGGTCATATAGATTACCTCCATAAAACATCTCTTCCAAAAGACACTGCCTAGGCAATGCTTCTTAAATGACAGCTCCAGCATAGGATTGACAGTGGCTGAGAGCAACTGCCACCTCACAGACTTTCTTGTGGATGTGTACCTCTGAGACAGTGATGCCTATATGGTTCATTTCAAGATGAACACCAGCTACTTGAGGGGTATAATCCTCTGCCCCTTTGTTTAGGTATCATACATTGGACAAAATGTCTGAATAGATGATGACAGGTCTTGGAAAATGATTTTTCTGAAAGTCCTTGACAGCAAGTAGCATTGCTCTCAACTCCAACTATCCATTGTGGAGAACACCACATTCTCTGGACCACATGGGAGCTTAAGTGAGCTCTCCAGCCTGTCAGTAATGTATCAGTTGCCAAGACTCATGAAAGTTTGACTGCAGAAAGTGAAAATCTGCTAAAATGTTTGTGGAACTGTCCACAGCTACAAGCCCTGATGACTAGGGTCTGGCACCAAAAATAAATGTATTCGCATTTGTTAATCACAGCTCAGCCCTAGCACAAGAAGTAAATTTCAGACTTGAAATATTAATAGAGGGAGAAATGAAAAATTACAAGGAATGGTGACTTGAAATTCAACATGCAGATATTCTATTACCTTTGCGACTGAAAGTACAGCCTAACCACAGTTTACATAGTTTACTGTTTGCCGATTGGGGTATAGCATAATCCAAAAGCATCTGTTTTGACCACTACTGTAGCTCATACAGCAAAAATATTATACGAAGGTATGTATTAGAGCAGTATACAAATGTAAGAAGACTGGCAGTACACTATATATATAAATATATATATGTATATAGAGAGAGAGAGTTGACATGGTTACAGAATAATACGCAGGGAAATACATACAATAATTGAATAGTACATGGAAATAAGTTACAGGGTTTTTAGAAAATTTTAAAACATTTACAATGCTTAGTCAAGTAAAGCAACTTTGCAGATTGTAAAAGGTTGATACTAACTGTATCTGGAAAGTATCAACTATTACATTCACTAGCAGCTTTAATGGCTTTGTTGACAGGAACAGATCAAAATAACAGAAAATTACATTGACACCCCCCCCCCCCCCCAAAAAAGTGAATGTAGGCTCTGAAAACAGCAAAGTACAGTGGCCTATAAGGCAACTGGCATTAGCTCTTAAAGGAGAGATTAATGTAACAGTAAAGCATAAGTTGCAATGTCTGGCAGCAGTGGCTCCTCTCTGCAAACAGCCAGTGTCAGTCTCATGTCACCATACATGGTGATACAAATTAAATTTATTCATATGCTGTATTGCTCCACACAGTTTTTTTTTTTTCAGCCTGGTTTCCATGCAAGGATATATAAAGAACTTAAATGCAGGTATCCCACTTAAACTAAAAGCTATGTGCCCAGTCACAAACATGTCCTGTTTCAGATATATGCCACACAAAATATCATTACATATAATAATTCAGTATACAGATAGTAAAACATGCTAGTCCAAACTGCTACATCTATTCAACATTATTGTTTACTGACTGTAATTATAAAATAGCTTGCTGATAAGGGAGCAGGTGATGTAACTACACGTAATAACTTTACCTTTTGTATACAATAAAGATATTTGTGTTTTGTGTATAAATGTACTCCTACAATGTTAAAATATGGCCATGATCCCCAATATGAGATCGCTTCCAGACATTCTTCACACTGAGTCCAACTGAATACCACTGAACCAATTTCAATGTAAAACTATCTACATTATTAACCAATCTCACATCTGCAGGCAACATATTTCACTTTCTTTAGACCTCATGTTTACCATCATTTGATTTCTAGTGCTCCTTTCTGTGACTCAAGAAAGAGATGCCCAGTGTGCACTCCATTGCCTCTAACATTTATAGATCCAAATCAGTTCCCCTTTCGATTAACAAATCAAAACATTTTAGTCTTGCTTCGTAATTTAAATTCCTAACCCCTTTCAACTTTCTAGTAGCGAAGCAATATATAATTTCAACAACGCATGCTTCTTAGAAACTGTCTAATACAAAAAAGTCTCATCATTAACAAGAATATGAACTGGGTAGCATTACTATTAAAAGGATTTCTCCTCAAAAGATCTACTGCTATGGTAAGTACCTTAAATAAAACTATTACCCTAGCCAAAGAAAATATTGATTAGTAAATCATAACATTTGGGTAGAATTCCAAAGCAGTAGCCAACTTCCTCTGTGAAGTTTTTTAACGTGTACAAATGTACTGTGACAAAAGAAAACAGTACCTATGCCAGTATGCTTATAACATGCGGAAGTGAAATAGTAGCAACCAAGTACAGTCAATATTATCAGTTTAAAAACTGCAACCACATCCACAACCTCATTTTTGCACATGGGGTTAGGTGTCACCAACAGTGATAATCATCTAGAGCCAAATTTTACAGTGCCCAGTGGCTAGCCCTGCCACAGTAGTTCTTCCACACCACTCACACCTATGGCCAATTTAGAGTTTCCAATCCACCTACTACATGTCTTTGGAATGTCAAAGGAAAATGGAGCACTCAGAGAAAACCTAAGCAAACAGAGGGAGGACATGTAAGACTCCACACAGAAGGTACTCCGTCAGAGAACTGAACTGGGGAACCTTTTGCTGACATGACAACACTATCCATCTTGCCACTATGCTGCCCTGAAAATTGCAATTACTTTAAAAAATCTAATATGAAAAATAGGCTTGAAAGCAGAAAGACTGAAAAAATGTCATAACCAAACTTGAAGTTATATTACTGCTGTAGTGTACAACATCCATGAAAATACTGGCTTTGTAATGAGGATTATGCAAAATGTAAACAGCGGTACACAGTATCCATATAAAAAAATACTATAACAGCTTGTATTCTAAAGATATGACAACATGGTGACACGCCATCTCAGCAAACAAGAATTTGTTTGAAATTGTTAGTTCAAGTATTAAAAGCAATGCAAAAGAAGATATGAATCAGTCTGCTAGTGTTTTTTTCAGTCTGCTAGTTAATATTGTAAATGTTTTCATCAGTAGACATATCTATCTAAATTATTAGTTGACCTCACCTCTGAAGGGATGACCCTGCCATGAATGGTATAAACGCTGCTGTAATTAAAAGTGAAACTATTTTTTAAAGTTTTGAGGTAGGGACAATACCACCATTGAAGTGACAATTTCTGAATTTAGTGATATGTTTACAATAGATAAACTGCATAATTATCCTAAGTGACTTCATATCCTGAATTTGCTGGCAATACTATAACATAACATAGTAGACTCAGAATCTTAAAATAATAAAAGTAGCCCCACTATCTGTAGTTGAGAAAACTGCCATATACTAGGGGGAACCCCACAAGAGCCAATATTAATAAAAAGCAGTTCCAGCAGACTGCATCAGACCACAGACACTAAATGGCAAACTTGAACGATTATTATAATTAAAATAACAAATGAAACATTAATCAAAGTTCCTAATCAGATTTAAAAAGAATCTCAACAACCTACCACCAAGGTTTAAAAAAATAATGATAAAATAAAAAAATATGTATGACACACTGAAAGGGCCAGCAGCTGCCCTTTTGGACTGCTTCTCTACAAGTGCGCCTCTACACAACTGTGCTGATCTATGTTTTGATGCAGACAATGTGGAGGTAGAAGTAACTTTGCTATATCAATAAGTGAGCTGGAAATGGATCCCATGTACCAATTACCCACAGCTGATGCCAAATGTTGGGAGAGTCTACCGGAGCAAAAACTTAGAAGAATTTACTGCAGGTGCTTGTGTCCTAGAATTGAGAGTGCTCCTGGGTGGATCTGTCATGGTTGCCTTAGGACATACTAGTAATAGGGAAAGGGTTTCTTCCAATGACAGTAGTTGTTTAGTATCTAGAACAGCTCAACTCTTTCTTACTGCTATATAATTAGCAGCTACAACAGTGCAACTGGGAGAGCAGAACCCAGTACTCACCCTGCTCAGTTTAAAACTAAACAGGAGCCAAACTATCCAGCAGTGATAACAAGGAAGTGAAAGGGCGATTAAAAAAAAAGTGGCACAATCCCAAGAGGTAGCCCCCAACACACATACACCCTACCCTTTATTGTGCTTCTCAGAGCCTTGTCATATAACACTTACAGGAGAAAATCCAACTAAAACTACTAGCATTGAACATCAATCCTCCCTGGAGGCTGACTAGAAAAACATAATTAGTCTCCATTAATGTATTTAATGGGGATAATGTTGCTGGGCAGGTTACTTTTTGTGTGTGACTATTTGAGAACTGATTCTCCAAAGAAAGAATAGCAACACTAGATATCATTCTTATGTTGGCTCTTGAGATCTTACTTTTATCAGATAAAACTTCTATCATTTCAGTAGACTAACCACCAAAGAAGAAGACTACTACCTTCTATAGGAACAAACTCCATCTTAGCATGCCCTGCAATTACCACTCCAGTCAATACTGCCTTGGTGAGCGTATTTACACATTCTAGGAACACTTAAGCCTGTTTGTCTGTTTTTGTGTTCTTTAATAAATGCACTTTATCAGTCTTTAGAAGCAGTTTCTGAATTAAATTTTGCTATAATAATGCAATCCTGATAACTGACTCAGACTGGGAAGACAATGGACTTGTACACTTTCTTCTCAAAGGAGTCAAGCAATCTACCTTTCTCTCTCAAAATGAAGAGTCCAAAGTAGAATAGGAAAAGAAAATCTACTGGATTAGATGGTAGCACCAAACTCGAGGAGTAAGCTCTCTCTTGTTTATAATTTAAAAGCAATCATCACATTTATAAGTAGCCATCAGCACACCAAATGGCTTGTACCTTGTGTCTGGATATGAAGTGTTGGGATTCCAAAAACCCACATAGGAGGAACACTACTCACATACTCTGGTAATCTGAGCATCTCCAAGTACCTCATTTCTATAACAAAAAGTCAGTGGTTATCCAGTTTTAAATTTTGTCTAATGTTAAGAGTGTCACTACAGGCTGCGTATTGGCTAGACTTAAACTGAGTAGAATAAGGTTGGGAGGAAACACAAATACTCCCCTTACTCATAACAAGAATGATTGCTCCCAAAGCTAAGGACCTTCATAAACACTTGCAAACATTCCCTTTCTACTTATGTGAAATGAGACAATCATTGGTCTTCAAAGGGACTCAGCATTGCCCTCGTTTACTCAACAATAAAATCTCTCTTGCCAGAACCTTGCAGCCCTCAGTAGGCAATAAGTGAGACAAGAGGAGCTGGCCTTTTTTTTTTTTTTTTTTTTTTTTTTTTTTAATGGAGATTAAGGCTTGGTAGCCAGTAAAGAGCATGCTCCTCCTCTTAACAAAACTTCTGAGACTTCTATATGTTATTTCCTGTGTACTTCTAAAAAGGATGGAAGTTGTAGAGGTAGGGACCAATGAGTGTGCCTATTAGTGGACAATGGAAGTGGAACCAATACCATGGAGTCTCAGAAAGCAGTGAGAAGGCCAGATGCATATCACTACTCACATTTTATGCCACACACCAGAAAAAATTGTGCCAACCTCAACTGAGCTTGTAGATGGTCACTGTTCAGAAGAGCCTATTTATGAGGCTGCCTTTTCAAAGACTCTCCCTCTAGTGTTGTTTTTTTTTTTTAACTTATGCTATTTCCAGGTGCTTAGTTTATTTTTTTCTCAGATTTATCTAGTGATGCAAGGCATTTTTCTGTGAAAAAGGAATTTAACACTTTCACTCATTTAAATTGTGGTATGGAGATTAACAATATGTGGTAATCACGGACTGCTATTTGCCTTCCATAAGTTTATCAGGTGAACAATTTTGAAGCTATAATTTAGTTGTTCACGTGCAATCTTAGGGAAACCAGAAAGTCTAAAATAGTGCAAACCCCCCAAATTATTAAAATAATGAGCTACTACACAGGTGAAAATCTTTTGGTATTTCACTACAATGAGAGCAAACACTCAGAGAATAAGAAAACAAATGGACTTTACACACCACTGAGCTTCACACCATCTACATCTGTACCTAAGCAAGACAGAAAACTAGTTCATTATGGAGAACAGATACTAATTTTAAAAGCTCTCGCTGGGAAATGTGACTCAGAAGATTTTTTTAACCCAAATATTATTATATACTATTAGAGATCTTAAAGTCACATTCATGTCATACTGCCAAAGTAGTTAGGAAATCCTTCTATGTGGCCAATCTAATTACTAAGGGGTTCACATCTAGAAATAAAGAGGTTATAGTGCCCCTCTACTCATCACTCATCAGACCCATCATAGAGTACAATGCCCCATTTGGGATGTACCTCACAAGACACTTCCAACAGCTTGAAAGACCACAAAAGCACCTCACCAACAGGATTACTGGCCTCAAACATATGTCCCATGCAGCCCAACTGAAAAAAAAACTCTGGCTGTACTAAGTGGCATATCGCTTACTCAGAGGTGATCCCTGCCTGACTTACAAAGCCATGTCCAACTCAGAATTGATGGACATGCTCCACCTAAAGAAATCCAAGTCACTGCAAGCCATGCCCTCTAGTGAGCTAAACCTCGCCACAACAATAAATAGAACATGCTGGAGGGATAGTTTCCTGTCGCAGATACTCCCCATCCTTTGGAACAAAATTCCTAACTACATTAAGCAGAGCCTCTCACTAACACTCTTCAAGAGAAGCCTTGACGAATGGATGGGTAACAGAAAGTACACCCCTGGGATCACTTCATTGGCTCTGCTTGACAGAGGCTCAGTTAATTAATCAATGGGGTGGCGAAAGCCAACACACTCTGGCTAGGTTTATAAATGCCCTCGGGCAGATAGCCTAGTACCTACCTATGCTTCTTTCAATCTTGTTTGGTACTGAAGAAAATAAGTTAAAAGCATTTTAAGTATGGTTCATTACAGTGATCAAAAGTTTTAGCCCAAACTTTAAGTATTGCATAGCTTTACCTGATGATACATGCTAGTCTTATTGTGAAGTTCCAACCTGTAAATAATTCTCCACTTCAAGGTAAGACATCATCTTCTGACCCAATATGCAAAATGACAATGAAGTGGTACAGTTTCCAACAAAGTAGTTATGGAGCTAAAATATTCAAGTGCAGTTAAGTACAAAGATTACAAAATGAAAACATAGAATTATAATCCTAGTTTCAACAAGAACAGGTAGTGGAAAGCAATACTGCAAAGATTTTTTTGGAGGTTTGTAAGACAATGATTGGAAAGTTTGCTTTGTTACAGGGTGAAAATGTGATTTAACAAACTTGGTTATCTCCCAAACTACAAAAGCAGATCATCTTAGTTAAAGAACACAAAGGTAAGACAACATACATTTCATTTCAAATTAATACACATTCAGCCCCAGTCTTCAAAAGGTGAAACTCTGTTATGGTCACATACTTGGGTTTAAGTGACATTTTATGGTCCTTTTGAATGTGACTGATGGGGAGCTAAGTATTTAACTGTTGTAATTACAAGTTTCACCTTTAAAAGCTTTTTGGTTCAAAGCACTAGTCTGTAGAACTAACTTGGAGTAAAATATCTGATGTCACACTACCACAGTTTACTTCTGTTCTTTATGACAGTGAAGGACTTGAAACCACACTACCACAGTTTACTTCTGTTCTTTTATGACAGTGAAGGACTTGAAACCTATCAGTTTTCATAAGTACTGGTGGGGATGGGGTACTCGGTATCTACTAGAAATGCAGATGAGTATTATAGTAGAATACCAGACTGAAACTGGTCACCAACCTCTAGCCACTACCTGAAAAAGCCTATGCATACAGCTCCAGCCAAATAGCAAAGCATGATGTTGAGATTGCAGTAGTACAATTTCAATCTTGTCTATACAAAAGGGAAATTTCTTTATCTTGCTGATATATTATCCAGATCACCCATGTATACAACTGAGAATTAGAAACTTGATTTTGAAGTCATGGAGCTGAGAATTTTTTCTTGCACACATCTTGATGAGCTTAGAAATCATACAGCCTCAGATTCTGTTTTACAGAAGCTTAACCACTTAATCAAGGATGGCCATCAAAGTAATCTAGTTTATCTCAAGAAGTGCAACCTTATTTTCCTTACAGAGATGAGATTTTGTCTGACAGTGGTATTGTCATGAAAGGCCCAAAAGTCATTGCTCCAATGTCTTTGCAACAAGAATATATTACTATCTTGCATTGTGGCCACCCAGGAACAGATTCTACTAAAAGGAGGGTGAGAGGACTAGTATTTTGGCCTTCTATGTCACAAGACATTGAGAGTACTTTCATTGTGTTCTGTATGAACTACCTTGGTTGACGGTAGCCAATGACATTTTCGAATGGAATGGTCATCACTTGGTGTAAATGGACTTATTCTAATTGGTTTGAGGTTGACCTTACTTCCTAATCTACCATCTAGCACTGCCATCACTAAGATGAAGAGCCATTTTGCAGGTCATGGTAGCCTGTACAATGTTATTTCTGACTGGCACACAGTTCCCTAGACAGCAACTCAAAAGATTTGCCAAAGAGTTGGAATTTATCCTTGTTATGAGTAGTCCTGACTATAAAGTGTGAAACAGTTACTACAGAAGTCAAAACAAGACAATAGTGATGTTTTCCTGAATCTCAGAAATATTTCTTGTGACAAACATCTTGGTTCACCTGCCCAGAGATTTCTGCCACTACAACCAGAAAGTACAGTTGTGTACACTTACCATAAATGTAGATGTTTGAGTATATTCACTGTTGCAGTCATCACACTTGGGTTATCTGCCTGCAGGTAGCCCTCAGTTGGCCCAAATACCAGAGTCTTGGGATTTCTGTGTCGGATGCTGTTGCCTCTTCCATGACGTCAGGTCATCAGGGGTGTAAAACATGCAGCCGATGCCATTACATCAGTTTTTCTTCCCCCAGATGTCAGGAGCTCCCAAAATAGGAAGCTATTACATGGTGTGGAACACCTCCAGTAAAAAGTAAGTACCTCTGCCATAAAAAATGACCATAAAGAGGATAGGTAGAAAGGAAAGAGAAAGCCAGGGGGCTGGAGGGAGGGAAACCAGGACTGCAACAGTGATACACTCGAACATCTACATTTATGGTAAGTGTACACAACTGTACTACGTTCATGTTTTCCTGTTGCAGTTATCACACTTGGGGTGATTCCCAATGCTGAGGAAGGGTGGAGGTAGTCAAGAAGTGTTGGGGCTGGCTAGCAGGCCTTGTAAGACTGCTGTAGCAAATACAGCTCTGGATTTAGAAAAAAAAAAGGTAAGTAGTAATGCTTGGTGAAGGTGTGTACAGAACTCCAGGATGTCACTGGTAGGGACTCCCCTGAGGAATGCTGTAGAGGTTGAAGTAGCTCTAGTAGAATTAGTTCTGATCCCCTGAGGGGTAGGTTTTCCATGATGCTTGTAGCAGAAATGAATGCAGTGTGCTCTCCATTTGGAAATGGTTTGCTTTGAAATGGCCTTGCCCTCTGCCCTTGTAGCAAATCTGACTAGCAGCTGGTCAGATTTTCTGAAAGGCTTAGTCCTGTCAAGGTAGAACATGAGCTGTCTGTGCACATCGAAGGAGTGCAGGATCCTTTCCTCCTTATTCTGAGGATTAGGGAAAAAGGTTGGCAAATGGATGGATTGGTTTAAAGCCACACTAGATACCACCTTGGGCATAAAGGGTGGGTTAGACCTGAGGGAAACCTGTCAGCATGGAAAATAATGAAGGGCTCCATTGCCATTAGGGTCTGTAACTCAGACACTCTTCTTGCTGAAGTAATAAGCTAGAAGTAAGGTTGTTTTCCAAGAGAAGAATTTTAACTCTGCTGAAGCAGCAGGTTCAAAAGGGGGAAGTGTGAGCTTCTCCAGTACAAAGTTAAGGTCCCAGGCCAGGGTGGGAGCTCTCCTAGGGGTACTTAAATTATTAGCTCCTCTCAGGAAATCTTTGATGAAAGGGTGAGAAAAGAGAGGTGGGCTCAGTATTATAAAGAGCTGAGATGGCAGAGGCATGAATCTTAATGGATGAGAAGGATAGGCCTCTGTGGAGCAGCTCTGCTAGGTAATCAAGGATTTGAGGTAAGGTGGGCACATCTGTATCCTTTCCTTGAGACCGACTCCAAGAACAATATCTTTTCCACTTTTCAGCATAGGATTTCCTAGTACTAGGCCTTCTGGCCTCAAGGATGACGTCCAGCACCTATTTGCTGGTGGTGTATTCAGAGGATAAGCCAGGCTGCAAGGTTCGGGGTTTGCAGCTGTGGATGCAAAATCTGTCCCTCCTGCCGAGACAGCAGGGAAGGCGTCTGATGTAGGTGGCAGGGTGGCACTGCTGTCAGACTGCATAGGAGTGGGTACAAGTGCTGGTGTGGCCAGTCTGGTACAATAACGATTGCCCTTGGCCTGTTCTGTTTGATCATGAGGAGGGGCAGAGGAGGAAAGGCATAAATGGAGAGTTTTTTCCCATGTAAAGGATAGGGCATCCACCTTCCAGGCTCTGCTGTAAGGGTTCCTGGTGCAAAATTTGCTCAGTTGGTGTTTTTGGGTGGGGGGGGAGGGGGGGTGGCAAAAAGGTTAGAAGTTTGAATGAGTTGGGTTTCAGTTTCCACTCATGAGGGGCCAGTAGATTTTTGCTTATGTCATCTGCCAGTGAATTTTGCTTGCCTGGTAGGAATTGAGCTTATAGGTGCACTTGGCTGCTCAAGGCTGTGTTCCACAGGGCTATGGCTAACCTGCAGTGTGTGTAAGAATGAGTTCCCCCTGCTTGTTTATGAACCACATAACTGTGGTGTTGTCTGTCTTTATCAGGAGCTGTCCTGGAAGGATAAGGTATTTGAAGGCTCTCAGAGCATTCTGTACAGCTAGCATCTCTTTTTGATTGATATGCAAGAGAATTTGTTCTGGGCGCCATTTGCTTTGAATGCATTTGCCTGCCATGTGAGCCCCCCATGCATAGTCTGATGAGTCTGTTGTCAGGGTTTGAGCAGTTAGGGGTTGAGTGAAAGGAAGTCCCTTGTTGTGGTTGCATGCCTCTGCCCACCAAATGAACTCTGCCCTTAGACAAGGTATGATAGGAATCACTGTTTCCAGGTCCTGAGAATGTTGAAACCAGAGACTTTTTAAGTACCATTGAAGTTTCCTCACATGCAGTCTTGCATGAGGTCATGAACCCTAGGGCTTGCAGTATTTTCCTTGCAGATAGCTGGGTTTTGGTGGCCATTAGTTTGAAACAGTTTGTCAAACAGACCTGTTTTTCTGGAGTGAGGAATGCCATCTGGGAAGTTGTGTTCAAGCTTGCTCCCAGGAATACAATTTGGTGGCTGGGCACCAGTTGTGATTTCTTTTTGATGGTGTATCCCAGTGAGGTTAGAAGTCTTTTTACAAATGCCAGGTGCTGAAGTAGCAATTCCTGACTGTCTACCTGAATCAGGCAATTGTCCAAGTATGAGTAAATTTGAATATTTCAATGGCTGGAGCCAGTCACTTACTCTGGGTGCAGTAGATAAGCCAAAGGGAAGTGCAGAGAACTGATAGTGCATAGAGCCTGCCCTGAAACGTAGATATTACCTGCAAGAATCCCTTATGGGGATGTACAGATAAGCTTCTTTTAAGTCTAGGGTGACTAACCAGGCATCCTTGGCTAGTATAGGAAGAAGCTGTTGCAGTGTAAGCATTTTGAATTTTGGGATCACTAGAAATGTGTTGAAAATTGATAGATCCAGGATAGGGCACCAAGAGCTCTCTTTTCTGGGCACCAGGAACAGTCTAGAGTAGAAACCCTGTCCCCTTTTTTCTACTGAAACAGGTTGAATAGCCCTGATAAGGAGAAGGGAAAGTACTTGCTTTTGAGCCTCTGCCCACTGGTTTGAAGGAAGGCCTGGCAACCCACTTAGGGTTGGGCAGTGAGTGGAAGTAGAATCTGTATCCCTGGGATACAATGTTTAGAATCAATCAGTCCTGAGTAATGGACATCCAGTTTTTTGCATGAAGGGTGAGTTTTCCTCTTAGGGGTGCAAGTACTTGGGCATGTCTGGGAAGGATAATTGGAAAGTCATTGTGATCTTTTTCCATAAGTGGGTGGCTTACCACTCCCTGTTTTTGAGGTGGGAACACACTCCATTGTTTAGATTTCTGCATACCCTGAGACTGTAGTCTTGGCAGTCTGTTTCCTCTAGGTTTGGCCTGAGAAGGCCTGGGAGTGACTGGAAAGGACTAGTTTTTTGAAGGCCAATGCCTACTGAATCTAGGCGGCTGCACCTGTAAGAAATCTTTGACAGTTTGCATAGATTTAGCTTTTTCTTCCATCTTTTTAAGAACAACTTCTGCTTTTGTGCCAAATAAATGATCCTGATTCAATGAAGCATCTAGTAATTTTTCTTTGACATGGTCTGGCAAGACTTGTTCCTTCAGCCAAGCATGCCTTCTCAGTACAGACTCGGTGAAAGGCATCAAACCCACACTGCAGAGTATGTTTACCAACTTGGTTTGCAGAATGGATTAACTCTTGTAAATCTTTATTTTCTGCACAATCTGGAAGTAACACCATTCTTTGTTTAATTAGTTTCATAATATGTTGCTGATACTTCAACATGTGAAACTGGGAATTCAAAGCCCTGATGGCAAGAGTTGCAGAGGTATATACCTTCTTATCCCATGTGTCTAAAGTTCTAGAATCCCTGTCTGAAGGGGTAGGGTTTTTGGCTATAGTAGCCTTAATGTCCTTGGGAAATGGTCTCTGGAACCGGAGTAGGATTCTTAGAGAGAAATTTGTGAGAGTCAGGTACTCTGTAGTACCCGTCAGTTTTCTAGGAGCTGGGGGTAAAGTGTCAGGAGTAAGACTGGATTCCATGAAGACATCATCTACAATATCCAGGACAGGGGGAATAGCTAGAGGCCTGTGCTGAGTCAAATCTAAAAATTCCCCGAGTCTCTTTTTGGACTGAAGATAGTCCTGGCATTCCCAGTAGAAATGCTGTCTTAAGGTATGCAAGGTTTCACCAAAAGAAAAATCCTCTGAAGGGGAGGCAGAAAGAATGGATTCCTCTGCATCTGAGTCCTCATAGGTAGATAAGGGTATGCCCTTGTCTGTAGAATCTGAAGGGAATTCAATTCTTTGTCTTTTAGCAGGGGAAGGCTGGCTTCCCCCTAATTAGAGTAATAAGGTCTTCAGCCATTCTAAGCATTTGTTTTTGTGGCATGGAAGCTTGAACATGCATTTTGGACATCTGTTTTCTAGGAGTAGTGTGAACTCTGGGCCTGAGAAACTCGGTAGTATTAGTTAAAAGTTGTTGGTTTAATACGAATATCGGTAGGTCGGAATACACCCTCAGAAGCCGGTGCATGTACAGCGGCTCCAGACCCATCCAAGGTAGAGACATCCACAGGTTCCATAGTCGAAGAAGCATCTCACAGCATACCGGACTCCAAATGGGTCTCAGCAGAGGCCTGCAAATCTGTAGAAGCGGGCATCAGGGGCTGCAAAGGCGCTTCACTGAGTACTGGCAGACAGGCGACTAGCTTAACAAAAGCGTCGTTGGCAGTTTTTGACCTATGAGGCCTGTCTCTGTGCTTTTTCGGAAGATCCGTAGTCGGATGGCTTACCAAAGCCATTTTGGAATAAGGAGATTGATCGCGAAAGAATTTAGCTACAAAAATAGCCCAACAATGAATGGTTTGGGCATTAAACAAGGCACAAAACAGACAGTGAGGGACGTCGTGGTCTGAGCCTAAACAGGTGCTGCAGTAAGAATAAAAATCTCTGAGGTATTTGCTTTCCACAGGCAAGACAATTGTTAACCTTTTCTGACATCAGTTAGAGCAAGAAAAAAGAATCCCCAATGGGGTACTTAGCTTTAGAAGACTTCAGATTTGAAACTCGAAAAATGAAAATTTCAGGTAGCGGCTGATCGGCACTTGCGAACTGCTTCTGCTTAGTGTTCTTTCTCGGCAAGAACGACTGATGTAATGGCATCGGCTGCATGTTTTATATCCCTGACATCATGGAAGAGGCAACAGCATCCAAAGCAGAAATCCCAAGAATCTGGTATTCAGGCCAACTGAGGGCTACCTGCAAGCAGATAACCCAAGTGTGATAACTGCAACAGTGAAACACGATGGACATCACGATGGACATCCATATTATCAGTCAGCAGTAGTTTATTGGTTCAAACTGCTAAGAATAACAGATCAGTGAAAGCTCATCTGTTAAAGAAATGCCTACTCCCAGCAGTCTCATTATGACAAATCCAGCAAACTGCTCAATCCATTACATGAAGGAGAGACTGCACATGCAAAGGTTATGATTGGACCAGAGTCATGAAGAGTATTTGTCCAGAGCCAAGATCGTACATTGTGGAATAACAAGTAGAGTTTACACAGACTTGGAAACATTCGATACCGGTGCCTGAGCCTGTACCACAGTACCTAGCCTATGAGAAAGACTATCCCAGAGTGAGTTATCCAGCATTCCTGTTCCAGTAAATATCCCTGTTCCCGAGATGAATCCCAAAATTACTTATACGAGTTGTTCACTGAGGACTGCCCCTGTTGCTAAACCCTGTTCTAATTACTATATTACTAGATCATTTCACATTTCCAGACCATGTTACAGGTACATGGCAACTTGGACATTAACATCATTTGTTATTAATGTCTCATTCCAATGTCATTTCATTGACATAAATCTATTTAAGAGGGAGGATGTAAATCAATGTGTGTGTACAGCTTTAAGTAACTTTCTAGAGGCTTGCACAAGTGTATAAATACTGAGCAAATGCGAGCCTGGCTGCAATTTTGTAGTTAGCTGTTGAGATGTAAGCATGTATATGTTTGTGTAATTGGACTGTTAATCAGTTCATTTATACTTTGTTATGCTGCTGTCCATCCTGATGTGTTCTATGTAGTAAAGCATAGAAACAAACTACCCCGCCTGTTTGTCATCTATACTAGAAAGAAATGAGTGACATAAAGGTTAGGAAAAAAAGACAAGGAAAATGCTTGCAGTTCTCAATACACAACACTTTCTTATGAGAGACTCATCAGTTGAAGTTGATAATGCTAGGTGAAGGGGTATGGGTCAATATTTGCAGGTTTGGTATGGGAGATGTCAATTGAGGTTTTCTTTATTTCTCAGTCTTAGACTGGGTATCTGTCAGTGTCAAGACATACTGTGGGTCTTGGCAAAGGGAGAATCAAGAAATGAAGAGGAAGATTCTTTGAACTATAACTGCTGAAGTCATTATTTAGCACACGCATCAAGAGATGTTTAAAGTCCTATTAAAATGATAACAGGTGTGATGCCAGCACTGCATTTATTTCCCTACAGCTAATAGAGAAGGGTGGCACTAGTTCACCACCTCTGAGGATGTGTGCTGCACCATCGAGAAGAGGTAATGTCATACTATCAGTATTTTAGGTTTATTTCATTTATATTACATTTCTTAACCAGGTAAATACACTGCTCCTAAACTGGCAATCTTTACAAAAAGAAGGAAAATATGATAAATGTGTATTTGAGTTGATAGGAACAAACAGCAGCAATGATTCAGTACTAATAATACTATACAATGTCAAGCAGCATCAGCAAAGGGGATCATAAGTTGGTTAATATGCAGAGTAATAAGCAAAATAAAGGGAGAAGGGAAAGCAGGAATAGTTTTATTACTGGGAATATTACAAGTTGAGATAAATCATTAGAAGAACTGAGTGGATTAAACTAGATGTGCAGAGTGGTAGAATTCAAAAAGATATGCAAACATATTTGCAAAGTGGTATGAGGAAGAATTGGTAAAATAGCAGGAAGGGAAAAGTGGTTATTAAATATGTACATTTACAAGACAGTGACAGAATGCAACTTTCAACAAAATTAATTATGAGTATAGAGGGATGGAAATATGGCAAGGCAGAAAGGACTGCTGAAGAGAAACGGCAATCAACCTGGAGTACCAAAGCAATTGCACTGTAAATTCTGTCTGAAATGTTTTTTTGACTCCTATTCTAAAAGGCTGAGTAGATGGTTTTTCTTTTTTTAGGGAGGGACAGTAGGTGATTAAAAATCAGTGTTAAGTTCTGAAGAACTTGTATAAACTCTGAGCAAATTAGCCTTTCAAATAGACAATAATGCTTGTTATGAAGAACATTGATGAACCTTGCAATTGCATTCTCTGTCCTTTGGAGGACATCTGTGTTTTGTGCTGACTGAAGGAAAATTAATGAGATGGAATATTCTATCCTAGGAATCAGTATGTTTTATGGCTATGGTCTGTCTGGTCTCAATAGTGAGTAGTAGTAGTGGGAGTTTGTTAGGCTAACATAAGTAATGTCTCCTGCATTACTGGTGATGCTCCACCAAGTATAAGAGCTTGGTAGAGGGACTATGAGGAGACAGATTTCTGCTGCATTTAACATTTGAAATGTAAAGGTATTGTTGTGTGACATGTTTGCTGCAATGCTACATCTTTGAGGAGAGGGTGATATCACTAAAAGCAAACCACCACAGCCAGCATGATTTAACTATTTCTTCCATAGCAGTTTTTGTCCCAATTGCAGATCATGCTGGTTTCATGTATGCAAAACTACTGGCAGAGGTGGCACATGGCCTCAAAGAGGCCAACATCTCTGCAAGGTCTTCATTACTTGTACACAAATACAACAGTGTGCCTAAATGCAGTCTACATAAATTAATCAAATAGAACTGACAACACTCATCAGTCACTAAGAACAATAAAAGGACAGGATGCAACAAACAATCCTGAAGCAAAACAAATAAAAAGGGGAAAGATGTTTTGTAGTTTTACATTTAATACAAATTCTCCCGGAAAATTTACTGTTGTGACAAGTCACACTGAGGGTTACTGTAGCAGCAAATCATAACATTTGGCTAGCATCCCAAGCAGTATGAAAGGTACTCCATGGAAATCGGCATCTAAAGAGCAAAGCCAAACCTGCCAAGGAAGCTTCAAGTTTGTGATGTTTTACTAATACATGGACAGTAGTGTATATTGCTGCTTCTAGTGTGCTCGGAGTAGAAATATTTCTATAGAATGCTGTAGACATAGCTGCTGTCCAAGTAAAATGGATACATCTGATGCTATCTAAGTCATCATTCATTACCATTGGGTCTAGGATTTTATATTGGATCTGAGTTGGCAATTTACTACAGACAGATCCAAGGCTCTAGCTCCTCCCACTCCCATGATGCCCTGCTGCCCTCTAGCCCCCAGATCTCATTTGCTGCATTTTCTTGGCTCTGGCTACAGATAAGTGCTTCTACTTATATTCTTTGTAGTTCAGATAGTGGGTGTAGTTTTAGTGTTTAGTGGTCTTTGATAGTGCGTTTCCTTCCTTGTAGTACATCCCTTCCCTTAGTTTAGCCCATTAGTGGACTTAGTCTAGTGTGAGTTTTTGTTAAAACAAATCTAAACTTAAAACAATAAAACCAAATGTTTGAACAACTCTGAAGAAGCCTTTGGTTATTATGGCAAAAGCGCTTTTAGTTGTTTGATCTGAAAATAAACGGTCCACTTTACTGGTTTCAGTACGTGTTTGTTATTTTACTCATTTCAAGTCTGGTGACTGCTGTTTGTCCAAATAACAGAATGTAGTTCTATTAACAATGACAGCAAATCCAACAATGCTAACAAATTAACAAGTGGGAAACCACCAAAACTAGACTAGCCTATTAACAACACACAGTCTAAGAGAGTGCAATAGGTGCCTACAACTACTAAGTCTATGAATACATGAAAACCAGTACACAGGATACCAATACGAAGTCAAAAAGGCCAATGATTGCACCAAATGGCACAAGTATAAAGCTACCAATAAAACAGTAACAGTTTTTTTCTATTTTAAACTAAACAGAGCCCAAAATTTTAGAAAAAGGTTTAAGTAAATGCAACACTTAGCCAGAGCCAAAGAGAAGCACAACCAAATTTGTCGACACGGCAAACGAGATCTGGGGATTGTACTGGTGCACCATGGGATAACTACCTAGCCACTAGCCAACCAGAAGTCTTCCAGCTTGTAAATTGGCTGAGTCAGAGCATAGGATCGGCTCTGAACCCATATGTAAGAATGAAGGTATGATAGGAATACAGAACATCCATGCTTTAGCAAGGCACATTCAGACTTATGACCATGTTTTATTTTATGGCTATAGATAATGTTTCTCCAACAGTAAGAGGGGGACCAAGTGCTTTACATCTGGAGAAGAAAGAGTTAATACGGCAAATACTCCTGAGTGCCAATTGCTGGCCTGGAATTAACATATTTCTATTACGTGTTTATTAAAATTAAAAGCTGTGCTGAGAAGATATTTTTATAATACTGGTTTGTGGTTGATTACACAACTTATTTTTCTGTCTTTTTTTATTTTTAGCCTCTATTTAAATGTTTTATACTTGCAACTATTATTAGGAGCTGTATGAAATCTTAATATTTTAGAGCATTTCAATGATTTTTAGTATTTCTGCAATAAGAAAGTTATTAAGAGAACTGGATACTGATTTAATTGCTTATGTTATCTTATTTGGTGTAACATAACATTGTGTTCAATGCTCTTGATTTAATATTTAAGTTTTTAAGGAATACACTGGATATTTTGTTAGGATTATTTGGACTTGTCTATTTTTAATGATTGGATGTGCTTGAAATGTGTATGTTGGGAAATACTGCCAGGAAATGACCATGTCTGAAGTAATTGTTAGCCTATTTAAGGTATTAATTTGTTTGTTACTCTAATGAAGTTCACATAAGTTAACAGACGAAAGTGCTTATCGGTATTTAATAAAGTAGTATTTAGCTTTTGAGCATCTGGTTCAGTTCCTATCCTTTGCAGCTATACTTTGGTTTTGTAAATGAATACCAACCCAGCTCCAAGAGAACTTGAAATTTTAATGGACAAAACAAGTCCAAACAATTGAAATTTTAGACAACTACATAGGGACCGTTATTAATGAACTGACAAGTGCTACATAGGCCACATTTGCTCATTTTAGAGCTCTTGTAAATCTCTAAATTAGAGCCTATCTTGACAGAGTCTCAAGCGTTGTTATATACCTTACACATGCCCCCTACAACCAGCAACAGAGTTGTAACAACAAATGTTACTGCTAACTTGGAGAATAACAGGGCACCAATAGTGGTTAAGCAGCCTTGCATTAGCAATAACATTCTACAAAAAAATGTTGATACTCTACTGGTTCCCCCTGTTACGAATTGGAAGCCTGAACCACGACACCAACTGGAATCAGGCACTTTAAAAGCACAACTTTGTCAATTCGAAAGAAAGCTTAAAAAACTGAAATCTCTATAAATGGACAATGCCTTTTTAGAGAGATCCATTGAATTAAAACAGGTGCTGAAGGGCTTAAGGATGTTCAAATTACCAATGGGATTTTAAATGGGAACAGAAGGATTTCAAGAATTGTTGGCTTTCTTTGATCAGACAGGTATGGAACTTATGCACATTATTATTCATAACATTCATAAATTAGAACTGGCACACAAACAATAATATTATGAAAGATTTGCTTTTTGAATTCAATAAGCACAAGTATGACAAGATTTTAACTGAAACAGACAATTTTGTGAAAAGAGGTCTGGAAATTAAAACAGTTAAACTCAACAGGGACAGTAGAGATTACGCTAACAATCAGGTGTACACTCATTTCAGTGTGTACAAAAGTAGCAATGCTAGAGCCGATTATGTGAACAATTTCACTTCAGGCAACATTCGACAGGGCCCTATTAGTGTTAATGAGCAGTTTGATGATGATTTGGGTACGGACATTAACAGTGAATATGAGAATGAACATTTTTTAGACCCATACCTGGTGACACGCTCAGAACAAATACACAAGTGCAACCAGGGTCTAAAGCAACAAGAGCAAGCCAGGGGGAGAGGACAGAGGTTTTACAACAATCGGAGGTGGTCTCGGGGGAACAACAGACCTATAAACAATGATGAACACTTATTGCACCACCCTGTTTCTGACTTATGTCATGCTTTTACTCATGACTTTTTGATCATGATTTATCTTTTTTTTGAATTTTTGTCAGTGGAATCAGGTCATGCTTATGAATTATCACCACTGTCCAATTTTAATGAATGTTCAGCTGTAGGAACTAATGGTTATACCGAGGTTATGAATGAGAATGATGTTAATGGTGACATCAATATGAATTCTTTGAATTTTGTTGAACACATTGACACTGGATTAACATGTAACAATCAGAGTGGACAGTGTATGCATTTACAACTTTACAAATTTGGAATTGACTGAGAATTATTTGGCCTTATTTAAGAAAGGTTTCACTTTTGTTCCAACTTTCAGAAACGAGATAGCTAAAAATTTTAGTCAATTTTAAAATGTACACAAGGCAGCTTAACTTAGAAATGTTTTTTCACAAGAATCCCAGTCCAATGACAATTAACATTATAGAGCTTAAAAGGTCAAGCACCTTTATCCCTGTATACACATTTTTGAGAAGATATGTGAAACACAACTTAGAAGGATGTTCAGGGGGTTAACTACACAATCTGACAATTTGACATTGGGTGAGAGATTTTGCCTCCAAGAGCTAACCACTAATAATTACAGGGTAATGAAACCTGATAAAGGGGGAGGAGTGGTATTAATGTCTAATATTGATTATTCCAACAAGATGTTGAACCTTTTGAATGACATTACTACATATACTAGAGTTTCGAGAAATTAAATGAATAGAACTTACACCAAAATAGATTGGCATCTATATGAGTGGTTAATGGAGGGAGTCATTGACAAAAATGAATATCATTATCTAGTTGTTGATTCACCAGTGACCCCCCTTCATTTTTTGGATACCAAAAAATTCATAAAAACCACAATGATCCATTTCGCCCAATAGTGTCAGCTAAGGGCTCCAAAATGGAAGCTATGGCTTCATTTGTTGATTTTCATTGTAAGAATATCACCAAACAGTTGCCACATATATTGAGGGATTCTTGGCACTGTTTGGATGTGATAAAGAATACTCAAATAGAAGAACATTTTTTAATGGTTACAACTGATGTAGTCAACTTATTCTCAATCATACCACAGGAACAAGGACTTGAAATGTTCAATAAATGTTTGGAAAAGCATAGCGGTTTCCATACAGTTAAGCGTAGTTTAATAGAAGAACTTATGGAACTTATTCTCTCCAATAATTTCATCAGGTTTAAAGGTGAACTTTTCAAGCAGGTCACTGGGTGTAGTTGTGGGCTCTAGATGCGCACCAATTTATGCCAACTTAGTGTTGGCAGAATGGAAGACACAATGGGTGTTTACTTCAGATTATATGCACCAGCCAATACTGCATTTGCACTACCTTGACAACATCCTGAATTGCAATACAGACAGACAATATAACTGCAGTCTGGTATGTCAACAAACGGGGGGAATACCATCTTACCCATTGTGCAGAGAAGGCATGAGAGTGTGGGAATGGGACATGCTCTTTGGGGGCTTCCTTCTTGCAACACATATACCCGGGGATTCCAATGGGTTTGCTGACAGGCTCAGCTGATTGATCTTGAGTCCTCACGAGTAGTCCCTCAACCTCTCAGTGATGAGGCAGATTTTCAACTTTTGGGGTCAGCCTTGCTGCAACATCTTTGTCTCCTCAGCCAACCACAAATGCAGCATGAACCTTGCCTGATCCCCCATACGGGGGAGTCATAAGGGATGCTCTTGTCCACAATTGGCCTCCAGGTCTCCTGTATGCCCATCCTCATGTTCAATTCCCAATGATCTGCAGATAGCGCATCGCCTGAAGACATCTCTTATCTTTATTGCCCCTTTCTGGCCTAAAATTACAGTTGTCTACACTTACCATAAATATAGATGTTCAAGTGTATTCACTGTTGCAGTCATCACACTTGGGTTGATTCCCAAAGCTGAGGAAAGGTGGAAGCAGTCAAGAAGTATTGGGGCAGGCTATCAGGCCTTATAAGACTACTGTGGCAAAATCCAGCTCTGGATTTAGAAAAAAAATAGGTTAAGTGGTAATGCTTGGCAAAGGTGTGTACAGAACTCCAGGTTGCAGCTTCCAGGATGTCCCTGGTAGGAACTCCTCTGAGAAATGCCGTAGAGGTTGAGGCCAGTCCTAGTGGAATGAGTTCTGATCCCCAGTGGGGTAGGTTTTCCATGGTATTTGTAGCAGAAATGGATGTAGTGTGCTATCCATTTGGAAATGGTTTGCTTTGAAATGACTTTACCCTCTGCTCCTGTAGCAAAGCTGACTAGCAAATGGTCAGATTTTCTGAAAGGTTTAGTTCTGTTAAGGTAGAACTTGAGCTGTCTGTGCACGTCCAAGGAGTGTAGAATCCTTTCCCCTTTATTCCGAGGATTAGGGAAAAAGGTTGGTAAATGGATGGATTGGTTTAAAACCACAATGGATACCACCTTGGGCATAAATGATGGGTTAGTCCTGAGGGAAACCCTGTCCACGTGTTAAATAATGAAGGGTTCCATAGCCTTACTGCCTGTAACTCAGGCACTCTTCTTGTTGAAGAGATGGCTAGAAGTAAGGCTGTTTTCCAAGAGAGGAATTTTAAATCTGCTGCAGCAGCAGGCTCAAAAGGGGAAGTGTGAGCTTCTCTAGTACAAAGTTAAGGTCCCAGGTGGGGTGGGAGATCTCATCGGGGGCCTTAAATTGTTAGCTCCTCTCAGGAACTGTTTGATGAGAGGGTGAGAAAATAGATGTGTCTCAGTATTGTAATGAGCTGAGATGGCAGAGGCATGAATTTTAATAGACGAGAAGGATAAGCCTTTGTGGAGTAGCTCTGCTAGGTAATCCAGGATTTGAGGTAAGGTGGGCACAGATGTGTCCTTTCCTGGAGACTGGCTCCAAGAACAATATCTTTTCCACTTTTTTGAGTAGGATTTCTTAGTACTAGGCCTTCTGGCCTCAAGGATGACGTCCATCACCTGTTTGCTGAGGGTTGCTGGTGGTGTATTCAGGGGATAAGCCAGGCTGCACGGTTCAGGGCTTGCAACTGTGGATGCAAAATCTGTCCCTCCTTCTGAGGCAGCAGGGAGGGGGTCTGATGTAGGTGCCAGGGTGACACTGCTGTCAGACTACGTAGGATTGGGTACCAGTACTGGCATGGCCAGTCTGGAGCAATAATGATTGCCCTTGGCCTGTCCTGTTTGATCTTGCGAAGTACTTTTTAGAAGAGGGGCAGAGGAGGAAAGGCATAAATTGAGAGATTTTCCCATGTAAAGGACAGGGCATCCACTTTCCATCCTTGGCTGTGGGGATTTCTGGTGCAAAAATTGCTCAATTGATGGTTTTGGGGGAGGCAAAGAGGTCCACCTCTGAAATCCTTCACCTGTGTATTAGAAGTTTGAATGAGTTGGGTTCCAGCTTCCACTCGTGTTGGTCCAGAAGATTTCTGCTCAAGTCATCTGCCAGCAAATTTCACAGGTTCATAGATTAGTACTAGGCTTATTGCCTTTGTTGGCCATTTCAAGCCTAGCCAATTACCCCATGTGAGAATCAAACCCTGCACCTTGTGTCTGCAAGGTAAACACCTTAACCATTCTGCCATTCCTGCACTCTGTTTTTGTTTGCCTGGCAGGAATTGAGCTTGCAGGTGCACTTGGTTGCTCTAGGCTGTGTTCCACAGGGCCATGGCTAATCTGTAGAGTGGATAGGAATGTGTTCCCCCTCCTGCTTGTTTATGTACCACATAACTATGGTGTTGTCTGTCTTTATCAGGAGTTGTCCTGGAAGGATAAGATATTTGAAGGCTGTCACAGCATTCTGTACATCTTAACATTTTTTTTTGATTGATAAGCAGGGGAATTTGTTCTGGGCTCCATTTGCCTGAAATGTGAGCCCCACACGCATAGTCTGATGCATCTGTTGTCAGGGTTTGGGGGGGGGGGGTCAGGTGTTGAGTGAAAGGAAGTCCCTTGTTGTGGTTGCATGCCTCTGCCCTTACACAAGGAACGATAGGAATCAGTGTTTCCAGGTCCTGAGAATGCTGACACCAGAGACTTTTTAGGTACCATTGAAGTTTCCTCATATGCAGTCTTGCATATGGAATTAGTAGAATGCATGAGGACATGAACCCTAGGGCTTGCAGTATTTTTCTTGCAGATAGCTGGGTTATGGTGGCCATTAGTTTGAAGTAGTTTGTCAAATAAACCTGTTTTTCTGGTGCTAGGAATGCCATCTTGGAAGTTGTGTTCAATCTTGCTCCCAGGAACACAATCTTTTAGCTGGGCACCAGTTGTGATTTCTTTTTGTTGATGGTGCACCCCAGAGAAGTTAAAGTCTCTTTACAAATGCCAGGTGCTGAAGTAGCAATTCCTGACTGTCCACCTGAATCAGGCAATCATCCAGTGTGTGTAAATTTGAATATTTCTCTGCCTGCAGTATGCAATGGCTGGAGCCAGGCACTTTGTGAATACCCTCTGCACAGTAGATAAGACAAAGGGAAGTGCAGAGAACTGATAGTGTATAGACCCTGCCCTGAAACGTAGCTATTTCCTGCAAGATTCCCTTATGGGGATATGGGGATGTGCAGATAAGCTTCTTTTAAGTCCAGGGTGGCTAGTCAGGCATCCTTGACTAGCATAGGAAGAAGCTGTTGCAGAGTCAGCATTTTGAAGTTTGTGACCAGCAAGAAGGTGTTGAGAATTGACAGATCTAGGACAGGGCGCCAACAGCCCTCTTTTCTGGGCACCAGGAGCAGTCTGGAGTAGAAACCCTTTCCCCTTTGCTCTATTGGCACAGGTTAAATAGCCCTGATACTGAAAAGAGAAAGTACTTGCTTTTGAGCGAAGGTCTGGCAACCTGCTTGGGGTTGGCAGTGAGTGGAAGTGGAATCTGTATCCCTGGGATACAATGTTTAGGACCCATAGGTCCTGGGTAATGGACATCCAATTTTTTACATGCAGGGTGAGTTTTCCTCCTAGGGGTGCAAGTACTTGGGCCTTGCTGGGAAGCAAGATAGACAAACTCATTGTGAACTTTTTCCATGAAGGGGTGGCTTACCACTCCCTGTTTTAATAGGAGGGTGCACTCCATTGTTTAGATCTCTGCATACCCTGAGACTGTAGTCTTGGTGACCTATTGCCCCTGGGTTTGGACTGAGAATGCCTGAGAGGGACTGGAAAAGACCCATTTTTAGAAGGCCAATGCCTACTGAATCTAGGTGGCTGCACCTGTGAGAAATCTAACAGTTTGCATAGATTTATCTTTTTCCTCCATCTTTTTAATAACGGCTTCTGCGTTTGCACCAAACAAACTTTCCTGGTTTAATACAGCATCTAGTAATTTTGCTTTGACATGGTGTTGCAAGATTTGCTCCTTCAGCCAATCATGCCTTCTCAGTACAGACCCAGTGACAAAGCCCTGCAAGATGCTTCTAAGGCATCAAAACCACACTGCAAAGTAGGTTTACTAACTTGGTTTGCAGAATACATTAACTCTTGCAACTCTATTTTCAACTTTTTCTGTTTAATTAGTTCCATAATATGCTGCTGGTACTTCAACATGTGAAACCGGCAATTCAAAGCCCTTATGGCAAGAGTAGCAGAGGTATATACCTTCTTATCCCTTCTGTCTATAGCTCTAGAATCCCTGTCCGAAGGGGTAGGGTTTTTGGCTGTAGTAGACGTAATGCATTTAGGTCCTTGGGAAATAGTATCTGGATCCACAGTGGGATTCTTAAAGATAAATTTGTGAGAGTCAGGTACTCTGTAGTACCGGTCAGGCTTTCTAGGAGCTGGTGGTAAAGTATTAGGAGTAAGACTGGATTCCATGAAGACATCTACAATGTCCAGGACAGGGGGTATAGCTACAGGCCCGTGCTGAGACAAGTCTAAAAATTCTCTGAGTCTCTTTTTGGACTGAGGGTAGCCCTGGCATTCCCAGTGGAAATGCTCTCTTAAAGTATGCAAGGTTTCACCAAAAGAAAAGTCCTCTGGAGGGGAGGCAGAGGGTATGGAATCCTCTGCATCTGAATCCTCATAGGTAGATAAGGGTACATCCTGGCAATCAGAGGGATCAGTCATTGGACTCATGGTCTGTAGAATCAGAAGGAAAATCAATTCTTTGTCTTTTAGAGGGGGAAGGCTAGTTTCCCCTAATTAAAGTTACAAGGTCTTCAGCCATTCTAAGCATTTGTTACTGTGGCAAGGGGGCTTGGGCATGTGCTTTGGTAGTCGGTTTTCTAGGTGTAGTGCAAACTCTTGGCCTGGGAAACTTGGTAGTTTTAGTAAAAAAACGAAGTTGTTGGTTTAATGCAAACATCAGGAGGTCGAAATACACCCTTGGAAGCTGGTGCCTGCACAGCGGCTCCAGACCCATCCAAGGTAGCGACATCCGCAGGTTCCATAGTCGAAGAAGCACCTCGCGGCATACCGGACTCCTAATGGGTCTCAACTGAGGCCTGCGAATCTATAGAAGCGGGTATCAGGGGCTGTGAAAGTGCCTCACTGAGTACCGGTGGACTGGTGACTAGGTTATCGGAAGCATTATTGGCAGTTTTGGACCTATGCGGCCTGTCGCTCTCTTTATCCTTAAGTTTTTTCAGATCATCGGTAGTCAGATGATTTATCAAAGCCATTTCGGAATACAGAGAACGAGAGCAAAAGAATTTGGCAACAAAGATAGTCCGACGACGAATAGTCCGGGCGTTAAGGCACAAAACTAACAGCGAGGGACGTTGTGGTCTTGGTCTAGACAGATGGTGAAGTAAGACCATTATTAACTTTTTCTGACATTGGTTAGAGCAAGAAAAAAGGATCCCCATTGGGGTACTTAGCTTTAGAAGACTTCAGGTCTGAAACTCGAAAAATGAAAATTTCAGGTAGCGGCCAACCGGCTCTTGTGAACTGCTTCTGCTTCGGGCTGCCACATGGCAGGAAAAGCTGATGTAATGGCATCGGCTGCATGTTTTATACCCCGACAACCGGACGTCATGGAAGAGGTGACAGCATCTGACGTGGAAATCCCCAAACTCTGGCATTCGAGCCGACTGAGGGCTACCTGGAGGCAGATAACCCAAGTGTGATGACTGCAACAGTGAAACAAGAACAACATCCATGGTTCCCCTTCATCCGGTCTCATCTGAAGTATCTGCCATGGGTACTGGATCCCAATCAGGATCTGATTTCCCATCCATTGTGGCTTCCTTTCCCCAACCTTCGGACCCTTTGTCTAACCACATGGTTTATCCAATTTCAGTAATTCTATAACAGTCTAGGCTAGCATCTCCCTTTAAGTGCATCATTCTTGCCTCCCAGAAACCTTCCACTAGAAAGGTTTACAGTAGTAACTGGAAACGGTTCTCTATCTAGGCAAAAAGCAGGAATCTGCATCTCTTTTCTGCTTCAGTTTCTGGCATACTTTTGTTTTTGTCTTCCCTTTTCCAAGTGGGAGCAAGTTTCTCTACCATCAAGTTTCAGTTGGTGGTGATTTCTAACTTTCACGAGAACACTACGCTTTGTAAAGCATTTATGAAAGGGGTCTTCCTGCTTAGACCACAGGATTAAGGATCCCTCACCTCCTTGGGACCTTATGTTGGTTTTGAAATCTCTGACTAGTTGTTTTGAGCCCGCTAGTTCCTGCGATCTCAAATTCCTGTCTTGGAAGATGATGTTCTTGGTTGCTATTACCTCAACCAAGAGGGTCTCAAAACTGCAAGCTCTTACCATTACTCCTCCTTACATGATTTTTCACAAAGACAGGATCTCTCTCAGGATGAATCCCTCTTTTTTGTCCAAGACTGCTTCTGAATCTAATCTGAACCAGTGTATTCAGCTACCAGTGTTCTTTCCCAATTATTCCAAAAAAGGAGAGTACATTCTACATACCTTGGACATACACCAACAATTATGGTTCCACCTACATAGGACCAAAGGCTTCTTTAAGTCAGATCAGCTTTTTGTGGCCTTTTCCTCTAAGAGATGCGGTCTTCTGGTTTCTAAGGCCACTATCTCTAATGGATCTCTAGCTGCATCTCCACGGTCTACAATCAAAGCCATCTTGAGGTTCCAAGAAGAATCAAAGCTCATTCTACAAGGTCAGTGGCTACTATTTCAGCTTTTTTGGCCAGGCTTTCTATTGATGACATTTGTGCTGCTGCCACTTGGTCTAATCCTCACACATTTATATCTCATTACAAGTTGGATTTGATTTCCAGAGCAGGGTTCCTTTAGCTCCACAGTGCTCTGGAATGTGCTTCCTTGAGGCCTCCCAAGATAAATGCTAGCTGGGGACTCTGACCCCTATGGTGATGAATGACTACTTGGATAACATCAGACAGAGAGTTATGTACTTAACATAATTTGGCATCTGTGTTATCCTACGTCATAATTCATCACATTTTTTCCCTCCCACCATCCTTCTACCTTGTTGATCATGGAGGAAGGTGGAGTGTTTTTTTTTTCAGTTTTGCAGAAGTAGCCTTACGAACATGACAAATAACTCTATCTGGGGGTTAGAGGGCAGCAGAGCATCATGACAGAGGGAGGAGCTACAGCCTTGGATCCATCTGTAGTATGCTGATGGCTCGAATCGGATACTAGATCCTATGGTGATGAATAGTAACATAGGATAACACAGATGCCAAGTTATGGTAAGTCCATAACTTTTTAGTTGGTTTGCTGAAGATAACTTCATCAAATCTTACTACTTTGAGTTTCCTACCATGTAAACCCATTCTGATGGGCACAATTTTTTTTCAAGTAACATCTGGATGCACATACAGTAACATGGATTGGCTATTCGAGGACAGGTTCTTGAAACAGTGGTGGTGTAAGTAGAGTACAGCAAGAGGAATACAATAGACATTTTGATTTAGTAGGGATTACAAATATATGTTGGGGTGGACAAAGTACCACACATAGGCATTCACCTGCTAATAAATGGGACAAGCAACACATATATATGTCTAGCATGAAAAGAACCCCATGTTGGAAGGCATGGTAAAAAGGTATCCCAAAATAAAAATACCCAAGTTAACCTCATTTGGAAAGTTGGGGAAAATTTTTAAATGTGTAAATATGCATTTCTGTGCAATCTAGTCCTAAAAATAAATGTAATACATTCACCCATTCCAGTGCACATTGACTAATCAACCAATACAACTAAGGCTACCGCACAGGAGCATGTAGCAAATGGACAGACAGGCAGCTGTGCACATGCATGCACAGCCATAACCGATACCACACGACCATCCATGTTAGTGGACATGTTGGAAATAGCCAGCCAGCATATCAGTCATGTAACACCATAGTTACAACCTCAAAGCACTCTTCATTGCTATATTGTCATCTATATGCACCATCTGGTGTTTGGTAATATTCTATCACTGGTGTTGAAAGTAAGCCAACATGTACATCTAGCAAATTATTTGTTATGTTCCATTCTGACTGCATGAATGCTAGTATTCCTCCTGCTAACACTTGGCCTGTCAAGCACTGACTTCTAAAGACTATACCCCCCCCCCATCTTGTTTTGGGTGAGATGAAAGCCCTTGAACAGAACCTGCCAATTTCCAAAATGATTGGGGGGAGGGTGGCAGCTATGCTTGCTTCATTTTTCATCTATAGCCTTTTTCAGAATCTCCTCTCAACTTTCCAAGCACATTCTACTCTCTTACCCATTCTGCCACAAGCACTGAAAAGCCAAAACTCCATGTGGCAACGTCTCATGCAGCTGCAGATAGGCGAGGGATGTCAGTTTTTAAGGATGCAAATGCCAGTGTCATTCCAACACAGCTGCTGCAGTCCCGCACAATTTAGCTTATAGAACAGCAGCTACACCAGGTGGAAGGGGCATCATCTTAAGATAGCCACCTAGAACTTAAAACATACAGTGTTCACCTCTGCACTTCTGAAGTCCTGCATGAAGTACTACGTTAATAGTGAGACATCTTTATCATCCATGGTGACTTTGAAGGCCATGGTAGAGCACCAGGAATGCCTTCTCAGCATGAAGATGTACAGCAATGGAGGCTGTTGTAAGCTATCCCTTGTGGGAAAAGGACCTTGCTGGAGATGGGCTTGTGGTTATGGACTGAAATGTTCCAGCTACCATCCAGCAGGTGTCAATCTTATTTATTTAGATTTGTTAGCCAAGGAAGGTGCTGATCCAAAATGGGGCATTTACAGCCCAAAGGGTATAAAACAATATATATGAAGTAAAAAAAAAAAACAAAACAAAAAAAACCCATTGTAAATATAGTAAAACAAACATGTCTCACCAAACGCTGAAAATGCAAATTGGATATCTTTTTCTGTTGATGATCTATTTACTGAGGCAGAGGAAATCAGATTGTAATTCATCTTGCAATCTAGCTAATGAGTGGTTAAAGCTGTAGAGGACCATGTCATGAGCATACAAAAGAAAAAGAAGGTGAGGATGATTGAGGGAAAGTTTGTTGATGTATCACCTAAAAACATACATATACAATAGCAAAGAGGCAAGGATAGGGCCTTGTGGAAATCCATTGAGTACAGAGGAAGTGTAGAAGTTACAGGAGTTATAGTTAACTGTGAAATGTCTGCCTGTAAGACAATTCTATAACCAGCAAGTGGCATCAGGGCAGACACCTAGGTTCAGTTAGTTGGAGTATAAGGGAGGAGTGGTCAACTAGGTCAATGACCCTGGTGGATGTATGAAAATGGATACAGCTAGCATACCCTTGTCGAATGGCATGAGACAGATCTGTGAGTGCACATATGGCTGTGGAAATGCTCCTACCTGTCCAGAACCCATGCTGTTTACATGAGAAGATATTCTGAGATTTAATCTTTTAAACTAGAGGCAATACATTTTTCCAAAGATCTTGCACAAGGTTGATAGAATAGTGATGGGGTGATACTGGGAGAAGAGTGTGGGAAGCTTTTGTTTGGGAAGTGGTTTTACTATAGCAGTTTTCCAGATATTAGGCATGACACTAGTATCGAGACAGAGGTTAAATGTGCTGTAGAGCTTTACAGTGTAGTCAGAACAGTGATAAATGCATCAAGGATGGAGGCTATCTATACCTGGGGATTATTCAGTTTTATTTTTTGTAGTAGTGGTATAACTTTGGATAGGATCAGTCTGAAATAGAAGAGAGAAAGATATTCGAGGAATGTGGCACAGTTAGGGAGGTCACTGAAGTGTTTTTAAAAATCATCTGCTGATTGGGAAGAGGAAGCAATGTACTTTTAATGGAGTTGGTTGCTTCCAGTAAGGATAGTGACTTCTTTCCAAAATTTCCTTGGGCTGAACCCTAAGAGAATTTTGTGCCTGTATTGTGGATTACCTTCTGTCTATTATAATGGCTTTTTTCAATAAGTTACTGCACTGATCCATTTCCTGGGGAGGGTTTGGATTTCTAGAAGTGTTAGGATTTATCATAGAGTCTGAGGAAGGATTTTAATTCATGTGTTAACCACTTTTTTTTGGTTTAGTATTGGAGACAGTCTAGTGATGAAGGGAAAGTAAGAGTCCTGTAAGGAGAGAAGAATGTGAGGAGTTCAATGGCTTTGGTTGGATCAGTGATCTTTAGAACTTGTTCTCCAACTGAGGGAAGCGAGACAAGCAACAAGTTTTGTTACATTACTATTGGATTTTGATCTGAAAGACATTAGCTTTGGGCTAGTCTTGAGAGCTGGGCAAAGGATGAAAGAGCTTACAGTGCAGTTGTCACCTACTGAAGATAAATGATTTACAATGTTAGAGATAACAGTTTATATTACTGGATAAGACAGTGGTTCGAGGTTGTAAGATTAAGTGTAGCAGGATTTTTAACTACTTTTGTTTGTTGTTCTACAAGGAAGTCAGTTACTTGCAAATTAAAGGGTTTAAGAATATTTGTCTCCTAGCATTACTATATTTCCCTGTTGTTTGTACCAAGTTATTTGAATACCATCTCCAAATTTCTTTAGAGGAGGGAGGGGAGTTATACAATAGCATCTTGGGGTGATAAACATGCTCTCTAGTATATTTTAATGTAAAATAGTTCCTCTGTCTATTTTAACTGATTGTTGTACAAGGATATAACTTTTTAACTGTGTGGAATTTTAAGTTTTCAGGACAGTCACTCTTGTCAAGCTATTTTGTGCTATTGCACAGTTTGGCAAATAAACAGGTACTAATATTATACAATACCTCAAGAGTTCTGGCGCCGGAATGAGTCCAGATGATCAGCAGCACAGCATTTTATAAATATGTATACTGATTTCCAAGCAACACAGACTCAAAAATGTTCACAACAGGAATGATTTTAGTGGCAACTTCACAGATCCATATGCTTATACTAGGCTTGCAGTCCAGGGATCACTGGGAAGCCTATTCCAAATTTTCAGTTGTCTCATAGCACTGTCTGCTCAAGGTCACACAGCAAATGAGGCCTGAGGGAATCAAACCCTGTACCAAAGGAACTTCAGCTTAACCTCTGCACCATCTGCTGAAGAGCTGAAATACAAATATATTCAACCAAAAATGCTACACCACTCATTTTAGCTGATAGCAAGCTTGACGCTTCCTAAAAATATTTTTATGAATAACCATTTTGGTGGCAACTTTCAAGAATTGAAAAACACATATATAACCATTAATATTCCCACATTTCTCCCCATTTTTAAGTTGATAGTATGCTTGTTGCCTTTAACTAGGTTTCTATGACCATTTTTGTGCGTGTTTTATTTATATTTTAATATGCATTTGTATCCATGCAGTGTCTTACTTTTGTATACTGCATCTGCGTATTAACTCAAGCCAAACAATACCTGGTAGCATCTTTCTACTGCATTTGTGTGGTACTAATTCGACTCCTATGTTAGGGGGCTGTGACTATTTTCTGTTATTAAGGGGAGTTTTTTGCTTTCTATTATTCACTTCTTATCTCTTAAAACACAGTTTCATTTCCTGTATGCGAGAATTACTTTTTCACTTTCATCAGTGTTCTTTTTTTTTTTTTACCTTTTTGGATGCCTTTTACTGTTGATGATCAGGTATTTTAATGCTTTATTATAGTACATTGTGTTTAGGTTGTACTATATATCCTTTTTTTCCTGTTTCCTTTATTACTTCTTAGCACCCTTAGCACTACATTTGAGGTGGGTAAATTTATCAATACAATTTTTTTTCTGCTAAATTACTTTAAGAGAGTAGTTGGTTGTTAGATTTTGAAATATGCGAGGAAGTAGAGATTGGTGTCTCACAATCTGAGGTCTAGGTGTCTACTATAAGATTTCTGCCATGCATGAAACACGATGCAGAGGCAAATAGTGATCTGATTGTTTTTCTTTGCCATATCTGTATCTGTATGTTGTTGTTCCTTCGGCTTTTCCCGGTTAGGGGTCACCACAGCGGAACTCCCGTCCGCTAAGGATTGGCAGTAGGTTTTCATGGTGCCGAGGTGCCAGCTCGATGCCCAACCTTCAACAAAGGCACGCCCATTCACGCATGTCTTTCGAACGCCACTCGACCACGGGGAGGACATGCAGACTCCACACCGAAGGTCCTCCAGCAGAGAATCGAATGGGAGAACCTTTTGCTGTGAGGCGACAATGCTACCACTGCACCACCGTGGTTGTATGTATCTACATCTGCATGTGTGTCAAATACTTCTAGTACATGAATACAAAAGAACAGATAGTTGTATCATAATTAAACAGCTTCATACAGCATTTAAACATTTTTTATAGGTCAGACAGAACATTCTCTACTTATCAGCATGGAGAAGCAGTGCTAACAGAAATTCTACTGGAGGGGTATACAATGAGCATGCCAATTGATCGTCCAATCAATATACCAATATTTGAATATCAAATTAGTTTCTTTACTCAAGGGTGTATGTTTCAGGTTCTTTGAGTTTTTGACAAAGTTAAAATATGTATGAAGGGGCCAGAACAAGGCTTACTTTTTAACTTTTAAAATGAATGAAGGAGAGGTTTTGCAGTGGCGTGCATTTTCTGGATTACAGGATGTATGAGACTTGTCTGGCATTATTAACTGTAATGGACAGGTAAGTGACATGTAAAATTCTTTTGAGATATGTAGGATCAGTCTGGCCATACTTCATTCTTGTGGCATATGCTGGCTCTTCATTGCAGAATTTTCCATATACAACATACTGCCGCGGTGGTACAGCGGTTGCGTTGTTGCCTCACAGCAAGAGGTTTTCCCGTTCCATTCTCAGCTAGTGTGCGGGGAGTGCCTTCAGTGTGGAATCTGCATGTCCTCCCCGCAGTCGAGTGGCCACCGAAAGACATGCGTAAATGGGCGTGCCTTCGCTGAAAGCTGGGCATCTGGCTGGCAATTCTGCACCATAAAAATCTACTGCCAATCATTAGCGGACCGGAGTTCCGCTGTGGCGACCCCTTACCGGGAAAAGCAGAAAAGACAAACAACATACTGTTAAGAAATATTCTACCTGCTTCCTTCAAGATGACATCATCAACTTTAATAAGCCTAAATAAGAATCAAACAAGCGAACCCCATTGTCTTAACAGGAATTAAAGAGAAACTGTTCCAAATCCTGTCTTGATTATTATTATATAAAACAGGCCAGACTGCGGGAGTTTAGTACATATCAGCTCTTTTTAAACTAAGGTAATTAACCTGAATAACATACTTAAATGCATCAAACAGTAGGAGAAATGACCACTTTTTTTGTTTCATGGTTTCTTCTTTGAAGGGAAGAAAGATCCCCCCTGAAGGCCAACCACAGTACTTGCAAACAGCATTCATTTCCTAAGTGCTGTCTTTTGGGGGAGAACCACAGAATTCAAAATCACATCTGCATGCTTTGAATCAGGCTGAGAAGACAACTCACTGTGAGACTATAAATTTTTTTTTTCCACAAAATACATCTGGTATACTTATATTCTCTTCATACACTTTTGCAGACACTGGCACAGGTTCTTGCACATCAGATTTAACCATAAACATCTGTTGGTCAAGTTAAGATACCAACATCAGTCACTGCTGTGATAAAGGAGTTTCTTGAACTACTAATGTTCTTTGCAGGAAGTCTGTAGTCAAAGCCTAGATGAATTCATGACTGAAAACCAGTACAGCTGTGGCAGTGGTAGAATGAACCGTTCTTTAAAAAGACTCGAGTAAGATGCCTCTTAGGATTTTATCATATCATGTACTCCACATCTGTCTGCTGAACCTCCTGTACTTGCAGAATCACCTTATTTACTTGCATTTGGTGTCTGGGTAAGTGGGGTTGTCTACTCACACTTTTCAACCACAACCAGGGTTAGCAAGGAGCAAAGACGTACATTCAAATGATTAACAATTCTAAGTACAATATATCAATGGTAGCACAATTACAGTAAGAAAATAGAGATGCAAATATTTAACAGTTAAACCAAGGAAATAAAGTATTAACTAATACTACACAGTATTTACATTACTGCTTAACTTATTTGCATTATTCAGTTATCCATTATCCCTGAAACATTTGCATGTGGATTCATTGGTAAGGTGAAGCCTTTAATTTTTGATTCTTCAGTGGGAAACCAACATAAAAATGGCCTTTTTCATTTAAAGAAGGGTGCACATCACTTGTTGCTTTGTGACGGTCTTTATTGACCCTGCCCAGGGAACCGATAATGTTGAAGCCCTTTCCTCAACAGAAATGAGTAAGGACTTAGCTAAGTTTATTCTTCTTCTCAGCATCTCTCTCTCTCCCTCAACAAATATTTTGCAATTTCTCTCATCTATTTGTACTCAAGTAATTTACCTTGCTTATAATGATGCATTATTTTTTGTACGTTTCTCAAGCCTCTTCCATTTTCTTTTGCCTCCTAAGTCTGTTGACTGCTAAATTTTGAACAGTTTTCAGTGCTATGGTCGGGCCCTAAACAAAACAACTTGTGTAGAAATGCATAAAGGATATTTGTCCATCAGTAACACATTTATTCACTGACAAGGGAGGATAATGCTAATGTTTCATAACAAAAGGTTACGCCAGTACCATGTGACTAATATGTAGATAACCAGATCTAAATGCAGCCAAGCACATCAGTTACTCAGTGGGGAGAAAAAATGAAGAATATATGGCTGCTTCCTTCGACTTACATAAGTACTTTCCTGGGCATGAAAACAGAATCAGCCTTTGCAGGCATGGAAGATCCTTTGGAAGAAGTTGATGGAGCACCCAAACACAGGCTAGTAAATTAATTTATTTTCTGTTACAACCACCCTCCCCAAAGTAGGAGCTGCCTTTTCAGGATGCAATTTCCATACATCTCCAACTGCAAGCACAGCAAGGAGTGGACAACCTGTCTGCATGAATTCACTCAGCTCACATCACCAAGAAGGATATACTTAGCAGACTTGGACATGTGTCTGCAAATCCACAATAATTTCTGGTAGTGGGCTTGGGAACAGCTGATTATGTAGCACTTTTCTCTCAAGTGACTGGCGGTTTGTTTCTACTGATAAATACACTTACAAATGAGACACAAATGCCCATCAGTGCAATTCTGTAGGTCCAGCATGATGCCTCTGAGTTAGTGCTGCCTTAAAGAAACCATTAACTAGTGAATAATACAGACGGGTCAAATAGCATCATTCTGGTACAGACGCAACATTAGGTAAATTTAAAGGAAGCAAAGGCTAGTGAGCAAGCAGGAGGCCAAGCTGAATGAAATTTCAAACAGATGTACTGTCATATGGTAAAGTAACCAAAATAGGCATAAATTAGAAGGATATGCCATCTTGTCCTGCAAGCATATCTTGTTTGTATTTCTCATCTGGATAAATCCCTGAGAACAAACCCTTTCAGTGTTCAGAAAACTTACATTTTGCAATTAAAAGTCTTTCATCAGTTGCTTCAAGCACTCCCCCCAAAAAAAAAAAAAAATCTTCAAAAATACTTTTCAGAGGAGAGAGATTACCGGAAAAATAATGGATACATCCTGTCAAACTTTATCTGCTTAGTTATTAAGGCACTGTGTACTTTATATGCTGCAGTTTTTTTCCAAACCATGAAATCCTCTTCAAATAACATCAGTTGGGGACACAGTGCACACCATATGCAAAAATTTAAATGAAGCAAATTAATGCTTCGAACTAAAAAAATATCAGTTTTAGTCCCATTCTTCTTCATCTTCATCTGGATTATCTTCCCGAGGTGGTTCCTGAAATTGGATATTGGCAAGCATGTCCCTCATTGCAGCCATAAGTCTGTTTACACCTTGGTTCAGTTCCCTCCTAGCACCACCTAATGCATCATCACCTGCTGCTGCCTCTTCTTCTTCAAGCCTAGGCAGTGGTGCTGCCTGAAAATACAAAACGTACAAAATCAACACAGAAAAAATACTTTGAAGCATACATTACATTGCGCAGTATTCAGTACATATAATCATTTTAATTGGAATCCATAAGATACAAAAACTTGCAAAGATCACACTAGTCTGTGCATAAAGTGTGCCCTATACAAAGATTTACTGTGCACCTCATACTGATAGCCATAAAAAAGCATTCCATACTACAAGCCACCAAGCATACACCATCACAGAAACAAAGCTTATCCAATGTAATAGTTATGTTAAATAACTTCCATGAATTGTAAATACGTGCATATTGTGAAAACCAGCACCTGCACCAAGGATATTCACACCACCAGGCTATTTGCCCAACACAATGCGTCTGAAATTCTCCAGATGCAACACTAGGTAAGACTGCAATCCAAATTGTAGCTTGCTACAGATCCCCCACCATGCTCCAAGATTCTCACTACACCTTTCTAAACATACTGGAAAATATTAAGATACAACCAAACACCCTAATACTGGGTGATTTCAACTACCCTGCCATTAACTGGGAAAACTACTCATGTACCAACACCTTTGCCCAACGGTTCTTGGAATTCATAAATTCCAATGCCCTGGATCAACTAATCCATAGTCCCACCAGGGGCTCCAATATCCTAGACCTGGTCATAACCAACATGGGAAATCGATGCTCCACACCTATGGTCACCCCCTCGTTGGTCAGGTCTGACCATAAGCTAATCACTCTTAACATCCACATCTCACCCCCCCCTCCCAGTAAGGAAACCTCCTTAAAAAACTTCTCCAAAGCCAACTTCATGCTACTCAAGTCAAAAGTGACAAACTTCATGACACCCATGCAGACAAGAACTGAAAGTTCAACTGTTGAGTCCTACACTAAGGCACTGTACGAGCACATCCACAAATGCATGAATCATGCCATCCCAAATAGAACCAAGATGCTCTCCTCCAAAAAAAGGAAGCCATTTGGTGGTCCCCTGCCATAAACAATCTTTACAACAGAAGGAAGAAACTGTTGCAGAAAAGAAGAAAATCCCAAGATGCAAAAAACTCCCTCACCAGCCTCAGTAAGAAGCTGAGATCCCTCATAAAATCCTCCAAAGCTAGTTATGAAAATAAAATTGCCAAAGATTCCAAAGACAACCACAAGGCATTCTATAAATATGTCAATAATCTAAATGGCAATGCTCAGATCTGCTCTGAGCTACAACAGATTGGCATTAAATATACTGATCCCAAGGATATTGCCAATATCCTGACAGATCAATTCAGTGCCAACTTCACCCCCCTCTCACCCCCTAAATGGCCCATCTCAATACCGGAAGATTGCCAAATTCCGGTAATAACGGCCACACAGGTAAAAAATGCACTCTCCAAAGCCAAGAATACAGCATCCATGGGACCAGATGACATCCCGGGCTGTGTATTACATGAACTACAAAATGAACTGGCACCTCACCTAAGTGTCATGTTTAATCGTAGCCTCACCTCAGGCTTCGTGCCCACTGAGTGGTGCACAGCTACAGTTATCCCACTCCACAAGGGGGGATCCACCTTGGATCCCGGGAACTACCGTCCCATCAGTCTGATGAGCCTGATCTGCAAGGCCATGGAACGTATAAACAAAGACATTGGCAACCTTCAAACACTGGATCCCACCCAGTTTGGGTTTGTGAAGGGCCGATCTTGTCTCCTGAACCTGATTGACTTCTTAGAATCAGTCTACAGAGCTGTGGATGAGGGTAAGGTGGTCCACACAGCCTATCTGGACCTTGCCAAGGCCTTTGACACCATCCTCCACTCTAGAATCATAGACAGACTAAGCTGGGCATTAATCCCTATATCACCCGATGGGTTGCCAACTGGCTTACTGACAAAATCCACACTGTAAAAGTGGCGGACTCCAAATCCAGCTCCAGACAAGTGACAAGTGAGTACTTCAGGGTTCAGTCCTCGGACCACTCTTGTTTGGCATCTACTTGTCTGAAGCACAGGTCAACACTAAGGGACTCTGGCTAACAAAGTTCGCAGATGACTGCAAAGTGGGAGCCATTACTGAATCCACAAATGATGTGGATACTCTACAATAGGGCCTTACAGAAACAGATGCTTGGTGCCAGAGCCATAGGCTCAAGCTCAATGCCAAGAAATGTAGAGTTATCCCCTTTGGGAAAAAACATGTACCCGTGAATTACCAGATAGGTGGCAGTACACTAAACACCGAAAGTGCGATAAGAGACTTAGGGACACAGGTGGACAATTGTCTCACCTTCGATAACCACATCGCCACAAGAGTCAGGAAATCCTTCTATTTGGCACACCTCATCACGAAGGGCTTTTCATCCAGAAAAAAGGAGGTCATTGCCCCACTGTATTCATCCCTCATTAGACCCATTATAGAATACATCGCCCCGTTTGGTATGTACCTCTCAAGACATCTGCAACAACTGGAAAGGCTACAGAAATACCTCACTAAAAGAATCACAGGCCTAAAGCAGATGCCCTATGCTGACCACCTTAAAAAACTCCAGCTATACTCTGTCGCATATCGTCTACTCAGAGGCGATCTCTGCTTAACATATAAGGCCATGTCAAATCCAGAGCTATTGGTCATGCTACACTTAAAGAAATCCCAATCCCTCAGAGCCACATGCTCCAGGGATCTAAACCTTGTCATCACAATAAACAAAACATGATGGAGGGATAGGTTCCTGACCCAGAGACTTCCCAGACTCTGGAATAGACTTGCCCATACATGTCAAGCACAGCGCCTCTTTTGCCCTCTTCAAAAAGAACCTTGACAACTGGATGGGAGAATGGAAAATTCACCCCGGGGATCACATCAGTCACCCTGCTAGATAGGGTCCAGGGAAGTAAATAGCGTGGGAAGAAACAGCCAGGGAATTGTTATGGCTAGGCTTGTACAGGCCCTAGGGCCACTAGCCTAGTACCAACCTATGAAGCTATGACCCTATGCTCTATGTTGCATAAAACTAATTGTAATATAATAAGCCATGGCACACACTGTATGCTATGATGTACATGCACAATTATCTATGTAAGATCATGCAGTTTGCCTGTAATGTTAACAGTACTTAGCTCTCTAGAAAACCAAACTTCTTTCTTATAATGGGATGCTTCATATAGCTCAGAGTCTACAGTAGCCCTACACAAAACCTTATAATAAAGGTTATATAAAAGTTAGAGATGTGTACTGCTTCTTGCCTTCCAAGAATGTTATTACAGCATTCACTATCATGAGGATTAAATAGATGCCTCAGACAGTTAAGCAAGTACTCAGATCATCAGTTGTAAAGGAAGCTGATCATTTTCAGACCAAATGAAGAACCTCTTTGGAATAGTATCATGAAAGTCTAGTAGAGCGCTTTTTGGCATCTTCAAGAATCCTAGAGATTACTCTAGAGAGGAACAGTGGAACATTTTTTTCTTTTTGTCAGGTTTACAGGATCATCAACCCCTTCCTGCACACATCTGGCCCATCCACCCCCTCCACCTGAGTGACAGCCACAGTACATTCACTCCTTAACTGTTGGGCTTTATTAGACCATCTGTCCTCGAACTGAAAGTGAGAGATGGGAGCTAGGTAGCGGGCTCGGTTGCAAATCCTGCAGACTGTCTTAACTCCTACCCACTGGTGGCCTATATGCCCTGCCACCAGCAGGCACATGCATGCTATCACACATGCTGATCAGGAGTACATTTTTTGCTTTAAGGTTCCCTGCTGTGGGAGATGCACCCACACTCCTACACGGGTCACCAATGCATGGACCTCAGCCACCACCATCCCCCAGAATAGATAAACTGGCATGGGCCACTCTCTCTCATTCTCCATTGCCTGGGTCCCTACTGCAGCTATGCTTCTAGTGGAAGAAATGGTCATTTGGAATTATATAATCATCTGAAATTAGCAAAATGCTCAGCTATTAATATGGTCCTAGAACAGGACTTTCTCTAGAGCTTACTTTCATCTCTACTACTATATTTACAGGTCACTTTGGGGACTCACTATGTGCAATGTACATTGCCAAACTGTGGCACTCTACTCCCTTTGACATCTCATTTGAAAAACTTAAACATTGCCAACAAAAGTAGGAAAAAAAACTACTCGACTACACAGTCTTGATCTTACACTAAATTGGAATAAAAAAGGGAGAATCTTGCCATATTATACACATTTTTTATAACACCCTCATAGCATTTATACCAACTAATTTACCTTTATTCAGACCTTCTCTTCTTACATCCCCCTCCTTATACTTCTCCATTTATTTGCCATCCATCCCACTTTGATTTCCAAACCTATATCCTTTTTGCACCAACCTCGCATATGAATGACAACTTTCTATTCATACAGCACTCTTCAGTTCACAAGCATATATTGTTTACAGTTCTGCATAAAAACATATTAATGTATACACTGGCAAAAGAAATTATGCTGAGTGTTGCACTATGGTACATAATAATGACCAGATATGTGGCCTGCTTATTACCTCTACTAAAAAAAAAAAAAAAACACTTTAACTGGAAGTCTCCCCTCTAGGGGCAAATTACTCAGCTGGACTAATGAACCCAAACATACATACATACAAACGACCGAAAATTTTACATTACCAGCAGCATTTTGGACTTAAGGATGACCATGGTTGAAATCAGTGAGAGCTACAATAGGTCAGCACCCCCCAGATAACACAACTTTTTCAGGAAGAGGAATAAGGACTAAGAAACAAACAGAACTTGCGTCCCATCCCTGTCTTGGCCAAATGCACTGTTCTTTCTTCCAAGATGGACTTAGACTGTACCAGCAATTACTCCACCAACTGACGACCAAGTGGCCACAGCACAAATGTCGACAATAAAGACATTTTTTGTAGTAAGCACTATAAGCAGCCACATCCCTGTGCAGAGAACTTTAAAAGGAGGATTATGCAAAAGGCTGTTTACCACCTGATAGCAAAAGACAATGCAATCAATCTAACTGGGGAGGGTTTTCTTAGCAAATGCCAATTCTTCCCTTGAAGAGCACGGCATAATTACCTTTTTCTAAAAATGCCATCATATCTGCCAAGTTCTACAAGTGGTATGACGTACAAGAATGTACATGAACACTGTACCCTTGAACTTGTAGTTTAAATGCCAACAGCTTAACTACTTTGCTGAAATGAACGTCAAGCAACTAAAATTTCATCGAAGTGGAGCTTTGGCAGAACGGAGTCACTCTTCTGGAGTTTAGTGAACTGTAAATTCAATAAATTAAATCAGACCCATATATGGGTCTACTTCAAAATAACGAAAACCCATAAGAATGAATCAAACATTACCGGATGACTTAGCAGAAACTGCAAAAGATCATAAATTTAAATCTTCTAATCTCACATAACTGAAAAGAAGTTAGATGTGTAGTCAGTCACAGCACTAAAAAACTAGATATAAACATGCCATAATCTTCAAGGTAGTACAATCTCAGAGTTGTAATATTTAATTTGCAGGAGATATAGGGGGCAGAGCCCCTCACATGGGGGGGGGTGTAGGATGCTTGCCACCTTGCTAAAATGAAGGAAAAACACAACTGCAGTATTTTGCTTACCACAACAGTCCCATTTCATTTAATTACTGAGGCTATGCACACTTCAGTGCAAACTGGTCTGTGAGGTACGTTTCTAATATAAAGACGTGATGTGGGAATGGAACAGAGTGTATGAGTTTACAGTAATGTTTCTTCAAGTTCATGTAGAATTACGGGATGTGCCTCTACTGGGATGTTGTGATTGCAGTTTAGGGCGAGTTATTTAAACCACTAGTGTATCAGAAGTTTTTTTTTTATTTTTATAAGATGATAACTTGAAGGACTGGTAAGAGACATATGGGGAGCAATTTTCAGTTATGTGAGATGCAAAGTTTTAAATATATGATCTTTTGCAGTTTTGGCTAAGTCATCTTGGTAATGTGTGATTCATTCTTATGGGTTTTCATCCTTCTGAAGCAGACCCGTGTGTGTACACACACACACACACACACACACACACACACACACACACACACACATACATACATACATATATATATATATATATATATATATATATATATATATATATATGTGTGTGTGTGTGTGTGTGTGTATATCGACAGATTAGGTGTACACACATTATACATATACATATATATAAATATATAGACATATTACATATATATCTATATAGATATATGGGTCCCTATCAGTTGATCCAGTTTTCAGAAACTCAAAGCTCATATGGTTGAGGCCATATGATAGAGTTTTTGAAAACTCAAAGCTTTTAAATGGAGACTGTGGTACAGTGCAGATTGGGACATTTACCCTTTTCCCTCACTGTACTGCAATGTTGGAGTTGGTATGTATAATTTACAAGGGGTGTGGGGGGAAAGGGGGCTTCCCCCCTGCAAAAATGTAAAAAAGGTAGATTTTTGTGGGGAGGGGGGGTTGTATTTTATTTTTGCTGTTTGAGTTTTCAGAAACTTGATCATATGGTCTCACAACTGTATGAATTTTGAGTTTCTGAAAATTCTATCATCCAACATAAACCATAATTACATATATCTATATCAATATTTTATATATATATATATACATATATATATATATATATATATATATATATATATATATATATATATATATATATATATATATATATATATGTGTATGTATATATATGCATGTAAAAAGATAAAGGCAGGTAAAAGAGGTGACATCAAATTGTGGTGTAACTAATGACAGAAAAAAGGCTGATAATGCAAAGGAATAGAAAACTTAAGAAGTGGAGGTCTGGAGATAAGATGGTCTGGAGAGATTAGGGAAAACAGAGATGAACCGTCTGGAGAGACAGATAAAACGATGTGCAAAAGAGGATCAACAGAACTGTAAGAGATTAACAAATCACATGTAAGACAACAGGTCATCTTTTTTTTTTAATTGCTCCATAAAAGGCAAGATTTATAACCTAAATGATTCATATGCACTCCCTTTAAACGACACAGAGACCGTCTATCTTAGGTGAGTTAGATTCTACTGAGACCTCAGGTAAGGATGAGGTAACAAACATATGAAAATGCTTTAACCCACCCACTTTGATTAGTAGATATATTATTTTTGCTCAAAGCACGTCTTAAATATCACATGACTGTAAAACTGCCTTGGTTAGACACTTTTTTTAAAGAAAAGGATAATGAGACACTCAGCTTGGCGTCAAACAGAGAAGTTTAGGGAAACCCTGGTGATACAAAGTTCTTTGATAAGACTTCTGTTTAATGGTCATCTATGTGCTTATCTTAAAGACTGCAGTTTATTCATATATAATCATTTTTAGAATAACTGAATGTAACATTAAAGTAGATGCAAACTACATTGATTTAAATTTTGCCTTTGTCAGAGTGGACCACAAAATACTTGTCAACAAATTAAATAAACTTGACATTTTTGCCTGAATAATAGGGCAAACTGAAAAATGTTTTTAAGTTACACGGTATTGCAGGTCACTTTTAAAAATTGTTTGTGACAGGTCACAAGAGTCCCCCCTGGTTTCAGTCTTTTACCCATACCCTTTTGGCCTGTATATGTTTAACAAAGATCCCACGAGTTACTTTTATTGCTTCTAAATAGAAGATGGAAAGCTTGGAGAATACAACACTGATTAAGACAACCTAAGTTTACAGAAATGCCTTTGATATATTGCTAGATGGGCAGAGGATAACTTTTAGTTATGTACTTACCATAACTTTAGATGTATGGGATCCATCTCGCCTACATTCTGTACTGATGGGTTTGGAGCCGATCCTCGGCTCCGACTCGGCACGCTATACTATAGAACGAAGTCTCTTATTGGCCGAGCTATCCCACATCCCAGGATGCACCACCACTGCTTCCCCAGATCTTGTTTGTCCGCACACATGCACACACACATAGACTGCTGATATAATATTGCCAGGTGTTTCAAGATGAAACAGCTAAACTCGAACCGTCCGGTCTCTTCTGATCTCCAAGGCAGGGGGAAGGAGGGTGGGTTATTAGGAATGTAGGAGAGATGGATCCCATACATCTAAAGTTATGGTAAGTACATAACTAAAAGATGTTATGTGATCCTATCTCGCCTACATTCTGTACTGATGGGACAGCATCCCTAGCACCTGATTCCTGGGTGGCTCACTGGAAAACACTCCTAAGAACTGTGGAACCGAAGGAAGCTCGCCCCCGAGATGCCACGTCCAATTTGTAATGAGAAATGAAGGTGTGAGGAGAAGACCACGAGCAGCACAAATGTCACTAATGGCAAGCTTAGAATGAAAAGCTGTCGAAGTAGCCATAGCCCTGGTAGAATGAGCTTTCACTGTAGTTGTAAGCTCTTTATTAGAAATGAAGTAAGTATGACTGATACAGTCTCTGATCCACTTGGCAATAGTGACTTTCGTGAAGGCTTTGCCCAATTTATTGTCCGAAAAGGACACAAACAACTGATCTGTTTTCCGTGTTTGGTGCGTCCTATCCAAATAGAAGCGCAATTTTCTGTGAACATCCAAGGTGTGAAAGATGTATTCCGCTCTATTCGAGTACTTTGGGAAGAAAACTGGAAGTTCCAATGACTGTTGCAGACAAAAACTAGAACAAACCTTAGGAACAAAGGATGGATTCGGTCTGAGGGATACTCTATCCTTGTGAAAAACCAGGTATGGTGGTTTGACACATAGGGCTTGAAGTTCCGAAACTCTTCTGGCTGATGTAATTGCAACTAAGAAAGCAGTCTTCCAAGAAAGAAATTTCAAGTCACAAGTTGCTGCCGGTTCAAAGGGGGAAGAGGTCAAAGCACCTAACACAACATTAAGGTCCCACGGTGGAGCAGGATGAGATATCGGGGGCCGAAGCAGCCCAGCACCTTTCATGAAGGCTTTACACAACTTGTTGCTCATCAAAGGTGGTTCTATGCTCTCATGAAAATTGGAAATAGCTGCCAATTGAACCTTGATGGTAGAGACCGAAGAACCTTGATTGAACAGAGAAGCTAAAAACTTCAGAACCTCTGACACCGGGACAGTTATGGGATCTAATCCCCGGAGTTGGGCCCAAATAGCAAATCTCTTCCATTTGCTGTTATACATTTTCTTAGTAGAAGTCTTATGGGCCGAGGACAAGATATGTATGACTTCCGGGTCCAAAGCATGGTTCCTGACTATGGTCGGAAGAGGAGGAGCCAAGCTGTTAACCGCAACGAGTGGAGGGACTGATGAAGCTGTCCCGACTGATGGGTCAAGAGATACGGAACTTGGTCCAGGAACCATGGACCGTCCAGTGCATATTTCCGAAGAAAGGGAAACCAGACTTGACGAGGCCAGTATGGGGCAACTAAAATCATTTTGCTCTCCAAGCGAATCGCCTTCTGGATCACCTTGGGAAGAAGGGGAACCGGTGGAAAGGCTATAGCAGGCCGGTGGGCCAAGCTTGGACTAGGGCGTCCTTGGGAATCTCCCCCGGAACTGGGGTGAGAGAGAAGAACTGTTGGCATTTCGTGTTGAGGAGGGGTTGCGAAAAGGTCACAACAAGGAGTTCCCCATCTTCTGAAAATCTGAGTTGCCACTCTGTCATTCAGAGACCACTCGTGAGGGGAGAGAATAGTTCTGCTCAGTCTGTCGGCTATTACATTGGATCTCCCAGGAATGTGTGTTGCTACCAGAAAACGTTTGGTTGCAATCACCCAATCCCATACTTTCATGGCCTCTCTGCAAAGGGGGTAGGATCTGGTCCCTCCCTGCTTGTTCAGGTACCAGACTACTGACATGTTGTTGGACTGAATGGCAATCATGCCCGGGGGGAGGTAATTGTGTAGTGCTTGCAGAGATAGAAGCACTGCTCTCATTTCTAGTATGTTGATGTGGAGGAGACACTCGTCGGAATGCCACTTGCCCTGGACTGACCTGCCCAGGTAATGTCCCCCCCACCCCGTCTGGGAGGCATCCGTAGTCAATGTGGCCACTGGAGGTGGTGGAACAAAGGGTCGCCCCTGATCCAGGTTGGAGGAAAGAAGCCACCAACGAAGGTCCTGTTTGCATGTCTCTGTGATCAGAATGAGGTGACTGAGAGGGAGATCCTGATAAGACCACTGGACTGACAGGAGCCACTGGAGAATCCTCATATGTAATCCTGCCAAGGGGACTAGGAGAATGGTGGCCGACATGGAACCTAACAGTTGTAGGACCATCCTGGCTGGGGCTCGGCGTTTGAGAAGCAAGGCTCGAACTTGAGACTGTAATGTTTCTATCCTCTCTATAGGAAGATAGACCCGCATTTGCTTCGAGTCTATCTCTACTCCGATAAACCGTATGCGCTGAGATAGCAGCAACACAGACTTTGCCCAATTGAAGGTGATTCCTAGGGAGTTGCCTAGAGATATAGTGGCTGCTAGGTTTTGTAAGAGTAGACGCCTGGAGGTGGCATTTAGGAGCCAGTCGTCTAGGTATGGAAACACCTGGAATCCTAGACTTCTCAGGTGAGCAGTCACCACCGCCAAACATTTGGTGAACACCCTGGGGGCTGTGGTGAGACCAAAGGGCAGTGCACGGAACTGAAAATGACTGTCTCCCAGGCTGAAGCGCAAGTGTCTCCTGGACGCCTGATCTATCAGGATGTGATAATAGGCGTCCTTGAGATCTATGGAGCACATCCAAACACCTTTCTCCAGCAGCGGGAGAATGGATTGCAAGGTGACCATCCGGAACTTGGACTTCTTGACTGATCGATTTAGCTTGCTGAGATCCAAAATGGGCCTCAAGTCCCCGGTCTTTTTTGGCACCAAAAAGAATCTTGAGTAAGTCCCTAATCCGGTCTGGCCTACGGGGACCGGTTGGATGACTCCTTTTTGAAGCAGCTTTGAGATTTCGATGGCTGCAAGATCCCGTTGACTGGGTGGTGGGTATGGGATTTTTCGGGATGGTGGGGGGGGGGTTGAGAAAAGGGGATGGTGTAACCTCCGGTGATGATTCGGAGCACCCATCGGTCCTGAGTGATATTCTCCCAGGCCTTTAGGTGCTTCGAAAAACAACCCCCGACTGGCTCTGGAGCTGCACAGTCGGGCAATCCTTCAGGGATGCTGGAAGGTTGAGGAGCCACGAAAGGACTCGTGGTCTCCAGTGTTGCGGGGGCCTCCGCCGCCTCTGGGACGGCATCTTCCTGAAAAATTTCCCCCTCCTCTGCCTCTAGTAGGGGGATCGCCATGCTGTGAGGAGTAAGTATTTTGAGATTTATGGAACCACATTTTCCCCCCTCTTCTAGCCTTGGGATAAGGCCTGAAGGGAGTGGAAAACCGTGCCCCTACGGCAGTCAAAGTCTTACCCTCTTGTTCACAGCGAGTCAAGGTGTCCTTTACCTTGGGTCCAAACAAAGAGGACCCATCAAAGGGAGCGTCGGCAAAGGAAGACTTGAAGGCTTCCGCAAAATGACACAGGCGAAGCCAGGCTTGTCTCCGTAGAGCAACACCTGTTCCCGCCGCTCTACTCGCCCCCTCGGCTGCATACGAAATGAGCCTCATGGACGAGTTCGATATCGATGATAGGGTAGCCAACTGAGAGCTAACTGTCTGGGCCAACTGCTCAAGTAGGTTACCAGAGAGGGTATCTGAAAGTTCCTTGACCAGATCCCTCTGAAGTCTGGTGAAGTGCGTCAGATAATTCAGAGACCTTAAAGTAAAGGCTGCTGAAGTAAGGGTGCGCTTCCCGTACCGATCCATGCTCCTGGACTCTTTATTAGGAGGATGTACGGACGTCGAAGCCTCTGCCACATCTTGTTGAGTAGCAGATGCCACCACCAGGGCATCTACAGCCACACCTTTGGAGAGGAAATCCTTTTCGAGGGGGGACTGAAAGAAATTTATTAGGGCGAGCTGGCACCGGTTCCACAGAATCCGGGTGCTCCCACGCCCTTCGAGAGATCAAATCCAGAATCTCATCGAAGGGCGGAGACACCCAGGAGGCGGAGGGCTGAGCCCTGAAGGCCTTGAGGAATACCGACTCCTCAGCGGAAGGGGGTTTGGACTGCCAGTCGCCTCGTTGCTTCAGGATTTCCAAAATGTCCGCAAAGGAGACATCATCCGAGGACGACTTGGGGGACCCCTCCGCATCATCAAGGTCGGTGTCCGAGGTGAGAGACTCATCAGGGGAGTCGACATGCTTCCTCTTGCACGGTCTCTTCCTTGGAGGTTCCTCCGAAGACGCTTCTGATGGACCTTCAGGAAGGGGGTGAACCCCCAATGGGGGTGACCTCAGGCCCCAGGGCTCCGCTGTCTTGAGACAGGGGGACTACAAAGGAACCAGTCTCCGTGCCAAGGGAAGGTGCCGGTGAGACGGTGGAGGTGGCCAAAGAAGATTTGGCCAAAGCACTCCTCATGGCCCTGAAGGCCGGACCCCCAGAGTCCTGGGAAGGTCTGATCCCCGAGGCCACAACAGTAGACGGCACTCCCGCAGCCGATGCACCAAGAGGGAGGCTCAGAACCAAAAACATCAGTCCCGAAGCGTCACCCCCGGGGCCGACAGAGGAGGTCCGTGTACCGAACTCTGACCCGAAGGTCGGGGTTGGAGTAAGGGTCGGAGCCGACCCGAAAACCTCCATCGGCTCCACTAGCACCGACTCCAACGGTGCCGAGGCTGTTGGAGGAGGAACCAAGACAACAAGGTGGGCAATCGGCTCCGGAGCCGACTGGGCTGGAGCCGAAACCAACTTTTGGAAGACTGGAGACTGAAACAGCCTTTGAAGTACCCTGTCAATGTCCGAATCCGACATCCTCGAAGACCGAGAAGAGATCGAACGAGTTCGAGTCAACTTCTCCACCGGTTCCGAAGGACTGGGGGACCGGCTCCGAATCGTCTCGATAAATATCGGTGCCGAGGGAGACTCCACAGCCATTGCAATTTCCCTCGGAGCCGAAGTGGACTTCGGCACCGAAGGGGAAGAGTCTGAGCGGGCAACTCTCATCGGCTCCGAAGACAGTGGAGCCGATGAAGGTGACCCGCCTCTCGAAGCTCTAGCCGTTGGCTCCGAAGCCAGAGGAGTCGAGGTTGGAGGCATCGAGGCAGACCGTTCCACCCTTGGCTCCGTAGTCCGTGGAGCCGATGGAGAAGCCTGCAGAGATTTCTTTGTGGCCGGTTCCGACGGGCTGGTCGGAGCAGACTATTTCTTTTTCTTCTAAGGTGAAGAGGAAGAAGATAAAGCCTCCTCAAAAGAAGGTGTAATAAGCCCTTTTAGAATCAATTTGTTTTTCCTCTCTTGGAGGACCCGGGAGGAAAAAGCGTGACAAACGCTGCATGACTCCTGAAGATGTTTAGGGCCTAAACAATACACACAAAGAGTGATCGTCCGTTATGGACATTTTGTAACTGCATTTAGAGCATTTTTTGAACCCAGATGGTCTGTGCTCTTTAGACATGTTGACACACAATCACTACACAAAAAAGAAACTTTAGTCACAAAATTTTCTTAAAGATGATGAGAATTAGGGCAAGACCCCTCCTAACATAAAACGGGATACTTGACCAAATAATAATACTACCACAAGACTCGCACTAAGTATTTCAATCACGCGCGAGGGCAAGGCCCCTCTAACTTAAACGGGATCCTTTCCCTCAAATTAAAAATAAATTTTACCACAAAATTTAACTCAAACTCAGTCACACAACAACGATAGCTGTTAAAACAGCTTTTGGGTCGATTATCAAAAAATTCCTGACAGAAATTTCTAAAGAAATAAGCACTTAGCTCAGCCAAGTCCGAGACCATGTCTTTGCTTGTAAAGTGGCAAACGAGATCTGGGGAAGCAGTGGTGGTGCATCCTGGGATGTGGGATAGCTCAGCCAATAAGAGACTTCGTTCTATAGTATAGCGTGCCGAGTCGGAGCCGAGGATCGGCTCCGAACCCATCAGTACAGAATGTAGGTGAGATAGGATCACATAACATCAACAGTTAGAAATATCCTGTAAAACTAAGTGCATGCATTTCTGCTGGCTGGAAGCTCCGCATCAACAAAAGATAACTGGAAAGGAGATTGAACATGTCAAACTATATAAGGATGTAGGAGTGTTTGTGGATAATAACAATGTTTAAGGATCACTTTGATCTAGTGACTAAAGAATGCAGCAAGATCACAGAACAAGTAATGAAATGTATTAAATCTACAAATGAGAATCTGCTAAGAATTGCACACCTTTCTTTAGTAAGAACCAAAACAGAGTATGGCAGCATACTTCAGTGTCCATTTACAAACAGAAGGACTAGCTGAGGTTGGAGATTATATATGGACAGGAGACACTGAAATACAGGGATAAATGAAGCAATACGCGAAAGCTTCTCTGTCATTTATAGGCAGACGAGAGGTGACAATATAGGTCTCCAAAGCACTGACAGATGTCTTTATCTGGGAATGCTTAAGATGTGATTCACCAACACTGTTGCAATCTTATCATCAGAAAAACAGAACCACTGAATGGTTCACCACAAAGAACAGAGGATGACTGAAACCATCTTCCATATTTAATATAAAGCCTGTGAAAAGCTGACTTCTTTTAAGGCTGCCCTGCGTAATTTTATTTTGTGAATCACTGCTATAGATTCTAAGCAAGCAAAAAAGCCATGATGCCTGTGTTGCCCTGTACTGCATTAGAATGCACAATTCAGTGCGTCACACTCCTAATAGACTTCAATTCCAGGAGAAATCTGGAAGAGTGGCTCAGAGACTACCACCAAATTCACCTCCTCTAAGATGGAGATGGTTGCACATAGCAACATCAGGCAAATGGTCATGGGGACCACAAAATAATGCCTAGCCACATAACACCTTTACGAAGATAAATGTAAAAGTTTTTCCACTCTTTTCAAGGACTTACTGCTCAACTCCCAAATCATGCAGAGCTGTACATGATAAAACTAGTATAAATTTGTCTAAACATCAAATCAAGATTAGCCTTACAGATAGCCAAAGTAGTACTCTGATATGTAATAACTTCTTACTATCCTGGAATACTGTACTAATAATCCTACAACTGCATTCAGTCTTGTTTGTTAGTGTAGATTTAGGTCCTTAATGCAGGTGTTTGCAGTAACACTGATTTTGTGAAGAAATAGGTGGTCAGAAAGGATTTTATCTTTCATGGCTTGAAAACTGAGATGTACGTCACCTTGGAACAGAAGGTAAGCTAGAGGGTACAAGCGACAGTCGTAATAATTTATAAGCATAGTTGAAAGGCTCATCCCTTTAATTTTCTTTGTTAGAACTTTTTGGATCCCTTCTAGATGAGTGACATGCTTGGATTTGTACAAACCAAAGGGGGCACTGTTTCCAATTATACATCTGACAAGGAAGGAGGTGCAGTGGTAAGGAAACGTCTTTGGATTTTGATTACATTCGCTAGGAAATTAACTGGAACAGATAGAAAGATTTCCTGACTACAGCATTAAGTAAGATGATCAAATCAGTGACAGCTGTCCAGATAAGCACCTAGGTATCTTATAACTGTCTGAAAAGGAGCATCACTTGTAAGCACGTGGTAGAAGATTCTTTTTTTTTTTTTGCCAAATGCCAAGATGTTGCATTTTTTAAATTTATCTTTAGACAGTTTTCAGTATACAAGATATGTACATACTCCCAATCTGTGCTGGAGCGGTTTACTATCAGTGGATGTGCCAGAACAGAAATGCAGTTTTGTTCCCCCACCCCCAAAGTGCACATTGCGGACCACACCTCTCAACCTCTTAGGGCAGGAAATCTGGACAAAGCCATATATAATTGGGGGGGGGGGGGGATAATAATAAATATTGCTCTTACAAACTTAGAAAGTTGATAGAATACGTTTTTGTGCTAGCATGATTTTTCTGAGGGGTATGAAATCTGAAATGCAAATGGCTGTCATTTTCTGACGTCAGTCTTTTTAAAGATTTGGCAATGTTTTGCCAGAAAATCAGTTTTACGAAAAATGGACCAAAAATATGAAACAAAAATCTGGACCTGCTGCGCGAAAATCTGTACAGTTGAGAGGTATGATGCAGACAGCTAAAGGTGTAAGTGTGTGCTAATCAAAATAAATATAAAAACCATTAAACAGACTACTTGTAGTTACATTTCAGTATATGCAATATGTAGCTGATGAAATGCAGGCATATCCATCTAAAACGAAGTGCTCCTCTGTGCAGATATATTGCAAAGTAACATCTTCCCTTCTGTATTCAATATTCAGGTCCCCTTGAGTTTCTCTAGCTACACGGTTGCCAATGGTGTAGCTTTAGGGCTGTCAGCACGGTGAAGATGCAAATGAGTTCTGAACTGGATCTCTGTAGGGATGTAAACATAGTGCTGGCACTCTATCAGTGTTTGTGTTTATGGGATGGCAACTGTGAATACGTACATCAGGTGGGTGTGTCAGGTTAGACTTACAAAGTGTTATGTGTACGCCTGTCAAGGTTGGAAATATAAGTAAGCAGTGCACAGTTCACAGATTCTGTTTCATTATTATCCAACCTCTTCATTTGTTGGCAAATTATGTTTTCTCGGTCTGTTTTTTAGTATTATTTAGTATAAAAGAAAAGAAATAGGGAGAAATGGTTGAAATAAGGAAAAGCAATCTATGAAATACACAGCAGAAAATGTTAGTACACGACATATGTCTGCATAGGTCTGGATATCAACTCTCACTTCAATGCACCTTCAGAAAAATTGGATGGGTGCCTTATCCCTCTTTACCACACAAACAGCTTTGCAGCAAAGAAATTAAGTCATTCTTCACACAACCAACTGCAACAGATATCAAATCATAAACTGTTATTTTCATATTTATTATTAAATTTGGACATAGTGCACTTAGTGATCACACAAGCTGTTATGATTACTGCTTGCAAATATACAGCTCTCTCTTACCTTCCTATGTTTCCTGGTCATTCAACAGTTATCTGACCAGCACTCTGAGACATGCAGTCTGCAAGCCTGGCTATATCACTGGCCTTAAAATGTGAGAGGATGTAACTGGCAATATGCATTTGTCAACAACTGAAGAGCAGGTTGGATGACACAAACAAGTACAGACTGCGCATTTGGGGGGGGCAAAGGTGAATTGCTGTTATGGCACACACAAGGATACAACTGTTCTGCTGACGGGGACACACCGCAGAGTTACTGTTATGACACATACAAGCACAGACTGTTCTTTTGGGGGAGGAAAGGTGAGTTACTGTTATGGCACATAAGAAGGTACAACTGTTCTGCTGATGGAAGAAACAAAGCTGAGTTACTATTATGGCACATATAAGCAGAGACTATTTTTGGGGGCGAGCAAAGGTGAGTTACTGTTATGGCACAAATAAGAACAGACTGTTCTTTTGGTGGGGAGCAAAGGTGAGTTACTGTTATAGCACAAACAAGGACATGTTGCTCATTATTCTCCTTATTTTGCATCCTGCTTTTTGATCTTGTGAGGGTTGTGAAATCAAAAACTGCAACTTGTATCATTGCTTTTTAACTTCTCTCATAAATGATTTTCCAGTACAAACATATGGTGCTAAACTGAGTGATCATCAGTACTTCTGAAAGGTATGAATGTGTGTATCATTGATATCCAAGGGCTACTACTTACTCTAATGGACACAAACAAGTCTCTGCTGTCACATGCTACTTGCTTCCTGTAACAAGTGATGAAATACAAGGATATGCCGTAATATTATTAAACAATACACTCCAGGTTCAGGACTTACCTTGTAAATGCAACATTTGCCACAGTGTCAGTCCAGGGGTGACGCAAAACGTATACAGCCTATTCATGGGGAGGTAAAGGTTGAGTGAGTTGCCTACCATCAATGTTACTACATGTATGTGAGATGGAGGAAGGTTCTAAGCCCCTGGGTTATGAGTGAGTGTGCAATGCATTGTCTCAACCAATACAAGGGCATATTGAGCCAATGTCTGCCTACACCCACAGCAGCTGGCAGTTCTCCCCACTGACTCATCTGCCTTTGGCTGTGGTGACCTTGGCATTGATGCTGGGATGTGTGTCCCCTTCCCCTTGCTGATCCTGCTGCAGCTGTTTCTTCAGGATTATGCTGTGTAGCATAGCATATACTGTGAAGATTTCTGTATATGTTCGTGGATTGTACTGCAGGACTCTCCCAGATGTATCCAAGCACCAGAACCATGACGTCAGCAGCTAAAACACGCACTCTATGACATTTTTGGTTTGAGCGTGTGCCTCATTATGGCGTTCTTCAACGGGGGTGTGTGCATTTCTGATGTGCGTCATCAGCCACGGTTCCAGTGCACAGCCTACATCCCCCAAGTAGATGACCCTGTGGGATATCCCCTCTAGCAAACACCTGGTACAGTTGGGAGGTATGCCAGATATGGGAGTGGTGGTAACTGCCAGGGTTGCCAGCACACATGTACAAGATGATTACCTTGGCATTACACACGACTTGGCAGTTGATAGAGTAGTAGCCATTTCTGTTAATGTAGAACCTACTCTGTTCCCCAAGTGGTGCCTTCATTTCTACATGAGTGCGATTTATAGCACCTAGTACTGCAGGGTAGTGCGCTACCTGGTAGAACTGTTGGATATTTCTGGCCCTCTCCTCAGAACTATGGGGAAAATATATATAGTCACTGGCATGCTGGAGCACACCATCCAGGATTTGGTGGAGGATCCAGGATGCTCATGCCTGTGACACCCCCAGTACATCCTCTGTTGGTCTCTGAAAGGTACCTGTAGCTAATATTCTAAGGGCTACATATACCTTAGTTACCACTGGGATGAGTTACCCTCTGTTGGCTCTGGCTCTGAGTTGAGGGTGGCAGAGGACGCACAGTTCCTGTAGTGTGTGTCCCAGTACACCCTGTAGGGGTCTACAATTTCCATGTAATGTAGGTTGTGATTAGTTAAATGTGGCATGAAAACTCTTCTTATCGGCCTAGGCCTATTGGCGGCAGGAGCAGCATTGGATTCAGCCTCTAGCACATATAAATGAATTAAAACAGCAGCAGCCCCTAACATTCTGTCTGTGTAGACTTTGTGTTTGTACTCCAAAAGTTTTGATATCCACAGGAACACTAGCATGGGGTCTACATAGATGATGTATAACTTGTTGAACAGCTCCACCATGTTGGATTGGCTGATTAGCATGTAATTAATCAGCTTATGCTATAATTCACATGTATGAAACACAAAGACAGATGCAATCCATTAATAATCTACACCATTATCAAAAGGCATATGTGTAGCTAACCAAACTGATGGTGAGGAGACTTGTATACATTTGGAATATTGAAAAAATGCTTTTCTTCAGGATACATCTGTACAGAGGAGTACTGAACTTCAGCAGGTATGCTCCCATTTTGTGACCTACATACTGCATATGCTGGAATGTATTTAAGAATAGTGTGACGCAAAGGCTTTTACACTTTTTATCTGTATGCATTAGTCAGAAGTGTACTGATGGCATGGACTTGTTTGTCAAGCCATTTCTGAGGTATACTTGATTGACGATACATGAAAATGGAATGCTGTGTGATATGTACAAATGCGTCAGGGACAGGTCTTTTGATAGCACTTTAAGCACTTCAAAGAGGTTTTGTTAGCAAAATGGGTCATTTGCCTGTTCTTGCGTGTGCGTGTCGGGGGGGGGGGGGGCAAGGATGACTTACTGTTATGGCACAAACAAGGTTATGTTTCTCTTGTTACTCTCCTTGCTTTGCATCATGCCTCTTAGTATTTCACATCTCTAGAGTGTTTTAGGTTTCTACACTGGGTAACACTGACTGGTTACCTTTTTTGTTTTATCTGGAAACAGTTATTTTGTAGTTATGTGATACTTGTGTGTATTATACTTCTCTTGTCTTTTAGGACACCTATAAGTATGTCACTTGGGTGTGTCAATCCATGAAGACTCCCTTTAATTGATGCTGAAAACCAAGTCATAGTCAAGGGGTTTTGGCAACATGGTGCTTTTCTCCTGGAAAGGGGCCAGGGACATATGGTCTATAGGAAGCAAATATGGGAGCAGATTGTTCACGATGCCAATGCTGTGGGTGGCTATGGCAGAACATACAAACAGGGGCACAACAGGACCACTGACATGATAAAATCTGCAAGGAGGCAAGCAGTTGCAGTGTGCTGTGACCAAATGGTTACCTGGGGAGGGCCTGCTAGGGAACTACCACTAACCCCCAATGGACAGTTCCTAGCCACTCAGAGATCCAGACAGCTCCCAGGAGAGTGCAGTACAGCATGTCCTGATGTGGGCGCAACACCTTCAGAGACAGCAAGTACATCCCAGGAGGAGCTTCAAGGTAAGCTTTGATATCTCAACAACTGAATACTGTTGTATAGTAAAACAACTGAAATGAATATGTTAATTCTGAATCACATCTCTTTTGGGGGGGATTGAAGATTGCTACAGTTATAAGCTTAGTTTGGAGTTGTCAGTCACATTCTTATTCAAAGTACCGTTAATGCACATATACAGGGGTAAATGCATTACTGCCTATTCTACTGTTAATTGTGATGATGTTGCCTTTACCTCTTGCTTAACTTCTTCCAGGACCATTTGGAGTACAGTGCAGTACATCTTTTGCAGACGGGAAGCCAAATATTTTCATGTCAACACTGCTGAGCAATTTAAAGAAATATTGTATTTTGTGATACTGATCTAAGGCCTGATGTGTGTACTGCTGTACTGTCTGTAATAATGGCAGCACCGTTCATTTGTTAGCATACATTGCACTATAGTAGTGTAGGTATTAATGTACTCCTGTGTTTCTTGCTTTTTACCACAAGTGACCATGAGAGTAGGAGTGTGGGCCCTGTGCCACCTGATGTCAGTATACCCACAGACTCTGATGATGATGGTGGCCAAACTGGGGCACACTCAGGGGTGCAGAACTTGAATCTGACACAGAGGTGGACATACAGCCATCCCCTGCATTTCCATTGGACACAGCCAGAAGGCTTACATCTACCCAATCCACTGAGCCCACAGATATTGGGTAGGGGGCGCATGAGGGCACTGATCAGGGAAGTGTGGCTACTGCAGCTTCAGTGCCAGTTGAGTCTGTCCATAGCCAAACTATGGGTGAGGTGTCACACAGGAGGATTGATAGGGGGATGCTCGGAGGGGGCCTGCTGTTCCTCCTCCAGGTGGTGCAGGTGTCACTTCCCATGCCACTCAATTTATGTTTACGCCCATCATGAAGGCACAGGCATGTTCCCATAGATGCTCCAGATGAATGCTCAGGGTTGCGGATGTGGCACAGTCTGACATGTGTGACTGTCTTCACAGTGTTGCCGATTCACTGGATCTCATGAATTACATGTTGGAATGAAGGGCGTCTGCCATGGAACAAGTAGTGTCTGTGATGGAACGCCTGCTCAGAGGGGAACTGCATCCTCATGGGTATAGGTCAGCAACACCATCTGGTGTAAGCCAACGTGGCAATCACACTCCCATACTGGCAGTAGTTCCACTGCTCTGTTAGTAAGTCTGCTGTCCACACCCAGATATGGCAGGTCATGGGTTCATGGTCCTGGGTATCCCTGTGAAGGAAGTTCATCCAGCCGACATCAGTCACATTCAGGTAGCAGCACTGTATCTGACCATGGGCATGGATGAGCCAGTGAAACTCCTGGCAGAGCCAGCTCTTGTGGTCAGGGACAACTATGAACTGCCACCTCCACAATGCATGGCTCACATTTGTCAGACAGACCATGATTTGCAGCTAGCATGGAGCCTGGCTGTGTTTGTGCAGACACACACACATCAATTTCACCTGGAGGACCACCTACAGATACACACACAACAGCTACTCCGTTTGAATCGCTGGTCATTTGTTGTTTTATCCCACTTTCTGCCTTTGCCTTCCTACTCACAAACACACAGTAACCTTCACTGTCAAGTGATAACTGTACCATATCCCTGTTTTCTATATTTTGGATTCAGGGATACAAAATCAGTGTCTGATGCTCAGAGTGCATAGCTAATTTAGTATATCTGCATTTGTGTTGTTGAACTGGTCATTGTACCTCTGACTTGTATTCATCTTTGAAAGTTATACAGTTGATAGAATCCAAAATAAACAACGTTACAGTGAATGCTCTTGTAAGGTTGCTGATGTCAGAAACTGCAATGTGTATCATTACTTTCCAAATTCTCTTTCTCTAACTCTTAAAAGACAAGCGTATGGTGCACATCATAAGTCACGCCATCATATTCAGAACTTAGGATTGTAGAACAGCACTGTAGTCAAACCTCAACAGAACAGTAATACAGTATAATGCTCTCTTTTGAATGCACCTCTACAGACACATGCAGCAACTGGACAGACCATAGGGCTTTCTCAGAAAGATAACATAGGGCCTGTAAACCATGGCATGATGTATGTGCTTAGATCAAAAGCCATGACACTGTCATCTGTAGGATGAGGTGATGTCTGCCTGCTCTCTAAGCCAGTGTCTGACCATGCCCTGGTGGGATGACTGCATATCCAGACATCTGATATAGCTAATGACATCGGCAGCGTCCGTTGAGAATATGGTAATAAGCGTCCCACATGCTGCAGCAAAAGGCTCTCTGTCATGTCAAGCAAGAGCACGCACCACAGTTGACTTCAGTGAGAATAGAAGTCCTACCTATCCAATTACACAGTACATAACTCAAGCGCCACTGCACAAGTCTGACTTATGTAAGACAGCAACTGAACTTAATAGTACATTTCATCAGCAGCCCGTGTATGTGACAAGATGTTGGCAAGTCTGCATTGGTTTATAGCCTTGTAAGTTCATACAAGGTTACTACCATAATGACCCTAGGTTCATAGGAGGTTACTAGGCTAATGGACCTTAGGGCCTTGTCAAGCCTACAAAAGTTGTACCATTGTTCCCTTATAGACCAAGATATGCAGTCCTCATTTGTGAATCCATGATCAGCACTGGTTGACTCTGTCCAGTGACATAGGTGAAATCCCTGGGTAAGTCTACACTTTCCCATCCAATTGCCCAGTTATGCTTAAATAGGGTCATTCAGCTCAATTTCATGTGAATCGTGAGTTTGTTCTTTAGGCCACATCTCTCTCTCTCCAGCATGTCCTGTTGATATCACAGGCAACAGAGTCTTATCCCATGTGATTTGCAGAGGTGCAGCAATTCCATTAAGGCAAGGTTTGAGACTGCTCTGTAGGCCAGCAACAAGTTGTCACTCAGCTATACAATGTGACATGGCCTTCAGTCTGTATATGTAGGTAATGTGTTGAAAGTCCCTAAATTTTCATACTGAGAAACCTCTGAGGTCTCTCTTCCAGCTGCTGCAAGTGTCTGGTGATGTATACGCAAAAGGGAGTATTGTAGTCTATTACTGGTCTGATGAGGGACATGTACAGTGGGGTTGTAACATCCTTAGTCTTGGATATTATGCCCTCACTTATGAGATGTGCACTGTAAAGGGTCTTCATTACCACTGTGGACACACGCTGATCAAATGCCATCAACCTGGATTCCCAAATCACGCACCACTAGGTTAGAACATAGGGAGGTATTACTATGTAATTTGCATGGACTTCTTTGCTGAAAGGGATAATAGTGCATTATTTTGCATTAATTTTAAGTCTGTGGCTTTGGTAGCTATCATTTATGTATGTAAGCACATTTTTGTAGTAGGCTGACATTGTTTGCGGATTCAATGATGCGCCCAGTTTGCAGTCAACAGCAAGCTTGTTGAGCCATAGGCAATCTTTTTTCACCTGATTTTCTGAAGAATACATTCCAAACAGTAGGGGGCTCAGCACAGACACTTGTGGAACACCACTGGTAACAGGTCTGCTGGTAGAGGTGGCATCCCCAACTATGACAGTATTCTTCCGGTGGTGAGCCAGTTGGTCACTCATGTAACAATGTATGGGTTAAACTTCAGGTGGGTAAGTTCCACAATGATCCCTCAGTGGGGGATTGTGTCAAGGCATTTGGACAAGTTGAGATAGACAGTATCTACTGATTTGCCTTCATCCAGGGCTTTGGTGACACTCTCTAAGAATCCCACTAGGTTTAACAGGCATGATCCGCCCTTGATGAAGCCAAAGTAGGTCAGGTGAAGAGTTTGAAGGTCACCAACGTCCTTGTTGATAAGGTCCAAGATCATTCTCTCCATGGCCTTACCGACAAGGCTAGTCAGGCTTTTGAGTGTAGAGTTCCCTGGGTCAGTTGAGGGACTCACTCTGTGCAAGAGTCTTACAGTTGCTGTTTTCCCCTCTTCTGGGACAAAGCCAGGATTGTGGTTGAAGAGAGTACCCAGTGATTCTGCTAACTCTCGCTTTATACTGTATAATAAGCAGCCTGGGATGTTATCTGGTCCCATAGAGGCTGTGTTTTTGGCATTGACAAGTGCAGTTACAACCAGTTACTTGGAGATAATAGGTACAGAACTGTTGACAGGTATGCTGAGTGGTATGATCTGTGGAGATAAGAGTGTGACATTGTTGCCAAACCTGTCTGATAACAAGATGGCTATGTCCGCAGGTTCAGTATGTGTGGTACTGTCCATTCTGAATTTGGTGCAAAGCCGGACATTCCCTTTAACATTACAGACATAGCTAAAGAATGCCTTGTGCTTGTGATTGTCCTTAGCTATGGATGCTAAATTAGTTTCATAATTAGTTTTAGAGGACTTTACAAGATGTCTAATTTGCTTGTTCAAGCTGCGGAAGGTGGTGTTCTGCTGAGACTGTTCCCTTTTATTCCTAGACATCAGTTTATTTCTCTTGTTGTATAATCTATGTCCACCAGGGCACCTTTTTTTTTTTTTTTTTTTTTTTTTTTTATTTAGAGCAAGGTTTGATGCATTCTGGTACAGCTAAGTCTATACACTTGTAAAGGTGTTTATACAGGGCATTTATGTACACCTCCATATAGGAATCTTTACCATCAGTGGTGGCAAGGTTTGAAACTATACATGCCATCGCTTAGGAGGCTATAGTTTGCTTTGCAGAGATTTTTCAATCTTTTGGATCCGGGGAGGGGGTTAGTTATGACTGATTTATGGTCAGACCTTACCCGGGAGGGTCGCACACATGGGGTGGTGCAGCGATCTCCCATGCTGGTGAGCAGTAGGTCCCCCTGTGGGGTGCAGACTAACTGTTCCAGAGCATTCATATTTTCAAAGTGCAGGAAATCTTAGGGCGAGCGTGTTTGAGCTCATATATGTATCCCAATCGATGTAAGGATAGTTACATTTACCCATGCCTAGGGTGTTTGGCTGTACTATGAGTGACACAAGTAGGTCCCGGAAGGCATTGTGTGGTTTTCATGGTTCATATTGATGGACCTGCAGCTAACAATGATGTGGAGAGGGGTTTCTCCTACAGTTACGTGGACTTGTTACTCTACGGAGTTGTACTGCTGAACCAGTCTTGAGGTGCACTTGTCTTTTATGAAGATGTTTGCACCTCCTCCTCTGGTTCTTTCATGTTCATTTTGCAGCCTGCACTTATGGAAGGCATTATAACCTTTCACGGTCGGAGTACTCTCTGTGGCCCTAAATCTCTTCTCTGTGACTTTACAAACATCAATATCTTCTCAGGTAAGAAGTGTCTCCAATTCAGTGTAGTTTCTGATTTAGATTATTAACATTAAGCAGCATAACCCTGAGTTTGTCTTTTGAGGATATTTTTATGTTACAAAGTTTGTTCTTATGACATTGCATTAAAAACGTCACTATGGCGGAGCCAAGTACCTTGGCCAGTAACCAAAAAGCAAGAGGTGACAGATGAAGACCATCCCTGGCAAAGCAGCATGGGCTATCAACTACATCATCCCAGCCTGACAACTACTGGATCCCAATGGAGTGACACCAGTAGCTAAGCCAACTGTTGAAGTTAATAATTCTTTTGTTTGTATTGAGGCATCATTCTGGGTGAAGGTAGAATGCTGCTTAGGGCTAAGGACATACCTTCCTGGGACACAATCTGGGAGGTCAGTCATATTTCTTTTCATGTAGTCTAGTGAGGTACGTCTCAAGTCATTACTCCAGCATGGAGTACGACAGAGGTGTAACTGTGGTTGTTTTGGACAGACTTGAGTGCATGAGTGACTTTGCAGATCCTGGCACCTGACAGGCAGCTGACTGTGACTTGCTCCTTGTACAATCTGGTATGGACATCTGTGTGTCTCTCAATGGATTCAACTATGACCAAGAATTTGGTTTTGAGGTGTTTTGTCTTAAGGGCTTAACGGGCGAGACACTGATGCTGCTGTTTTTGTCTGTAGTGGGTTCCGTTCAGGTTGTCATGTGCAGGTTTGCATTTGCAAGATCTCTGCTCTTTCTGAAAGCTTCTAATGAGCACCTCTCTGTATGTGGATTTATGTGTTGTGCACTTGGTTTGTTGAGGAGCTGAAGTGTTTGTACTAACAATCTGTTTGACATATTTTTTGTTGTTAAATGTGAGAGAGAACATTTATTCTAGGTTCACTATATACTTGCATCTCTCAAATACTGTATTAGCAAGTTTTAGGAATACATGGTTATCACTATACATGAGGCAGTACAAACACAGCTGTGCAAAAACATAAGAACCTTTATTAAACATATTAAGATGGCCACTGTTAGAGCGATTCTGTGAGCAGCATCAACCGAGCCTGTCTATGAGAAGCATAGGTGCCACCCCAGAGGCTGCAACAGGCTCCAACTGAGTGTGAAGCAGTGCTCCTCAATGACCCTGTTAAATCGCAACCTTGACTACTGGTTGGGTGATCTACTACAAGTTCACCTGCACTCCTGTATAAATCAGACTTAAGCTGTGGCACTTGTGTTAAGTACTGTGTTCTGTAGTCTGTGTAGTTAAGATAGGTAGGGGTTCCGTTCTCACTATAGTTCACTGGGTGGGTGAATGGGTGTGTGTCTGGACAGCAGAACAGATGTGTGTATCCTACATTTACTTCCCCACTGCCATGTAATGACAGTATTTTGATACTTGCCCATGCCTACACATGCATTTCATACAGGCCTCCCAACAGCTTGTCTCCCACATGGCCTGCTGATGTCATCTACTACGAGTTTACCTGCACTCCTGTAAAACTGGACTTTAACTGTGGTGCTTGCATTAAGTACTGTGTTCTGTAGTCTGAGTACTTGGACAGGTAGGGGTTCTATTCTCACTGCAGTCAAATTGTGTGTGCGCGCGAGAACTGTTACTGGACATTACAGAGAGCATTTTACACCAGCATGTGGGGCACTTATCTCGTCTTCAACAGACACTGCTGATGTCATCAGCTATAAAGTGTTGTCTGACACACTCCAAGACAGACTTGAGCTGTGGCACTTGCCATAAAAACAGAATTCTGTAGTCTGTGTACTTAAATAGGTATTCTCACCCCAGTCAACTGGGGGGGGGAACTTAACCTCTTGCATTATATTACAGACAGCCTTTACATCAGCATGTGGGACACTGTCATCTTGCCGTCAACAGGCGCTGCTGATATCATCACCTATATTACATTTTTGGATATGCAGTACTCCCACCAGGGCAGGGTCAGTGAATGGCCTTGGGGCCAGGCAGAAATCATGTTATCCTATACAATAAAGTTTACAGTGATATGGCTTTTAATCTATGCACATACATCATGGCATGGTGTGTAGGCCCTGTGTTATCTTGCTGAGAAAGTCCTGTGGTCTCTCCAGCTGCTACATGTGTCTGGTGAGGAACATGTAAAACAGAATATTATACCCTATTAGCACTATAATGAGGTTTGACTAAAGTGCTGTCGTACAATCCTAAGACGTCAATATGATGGCATGACATATAATGTGCACAACATAGGCTTTCAACAGTAGTGTGGACACCATGTGGTCAAAGTTCAGACTGCTATCTAAAAGTGTTCCCAGTGCTTGGATAACTAGGTTTTTGTATAGCAGGACTGTTGTCAATGTTGTGATCAACATGGAACTCCACTTTTTATATGGACAACATAACCACACATTTCTGCATTTATTTGTAGATTGTGTGCCTTTGTCACCATTCAGTTGTATGTTAGTTCCTCCTGTACTATGTTACCACCATTGGTGGACTCAAGGATTGCACACAATATGCAAGAATCAGCAAACTTGGTAATCCAAAGGCCATATACTTTAGCCTGAACTGTCGACCAAGCACAGATCCCTGGGGTTTGCCAGTGGTGACAGCTCTACAGGTACAGGTTGAGTCACCACCCGTTACATGATGTGTTCTGTCAGTCAGTCAATTCTTTACCTATCACCTAAAGCAAGGTGTAATCGCCAGCTTGGGAGTTTTCGCAATGATACTTGTGTATGTTTGTGTCAAAATCCTAGGCCAGATCACAACAGGCAATATGCACTGTCTTGCCTTCCTCCAGGCCTATCGCACAGAATCAATGTGCTATGACACCATCACAGGTCACCTACAGAGTGACCCAGCACATACATCTTCTTGATGCAGTGGAATGCACAGTTCAACACACCCTCCACATGGCCTATGTTCCTGTACAAGGGTGTACATCAACATGCATCCACCTGAGCTGAGGGGACCGCACCTGATGCAGGCATGTATAGAGACATCCTGACTCTTCTTGACTGTAACGTAGACCAAAATGTCATCACATACCTCTTCTCCGTGTATACTAGTAATTAATATTCCAGGTGCATGCAACAGACCTGTGTGAGCTGCTACTGCTACATCAGGTCAATTACATCTGATAGATGTCCTTAAAGAGGTTATCAAAGGCATGCATGATGACAAAAGTATCATCTTGTTGAACTTGAACAGGTGCAGGCATTTGACAAAAAGTCAGTGTGGTATTCAATTAACACTGTCACACATGGCAATACAGCTATATCACCAAATGGTTAGACCAGTGTATGACATATGTGGCATCTCTCTATGTTGAGATGTGTGACGTGACATACATCTCAGGTCCAGTGATTAGATCACTGCAGCAGGGGTGTCTGCTAGGCCCTTGCCTGCCCCTCATTTAAGTGATGAACATCACAGATGACATACACATGCTATGTCCAAACAGCTGCCTGAAGGACTACAGCTTGTGGGCAATCATTGAATCCAATTGTGGCATCAGTATAATACACACCGTATCAACACATACCAGAGACTGCTGCCACAACCATGACAACACCTAGAGACACACAGAGGGATGTGCTGCATCAGGAAACAGAAGCATCATCAAAGTACAATGTGGACATCACACCCTATAATCAGACCAATAGGTATGTGACCTGTGTACTGGGGTACAGGGCAAGTGGTATATTAACTAGTATGTGGTCACACTGCGGACTACTCCCTTAACTCTAACATTAAGTACTGGATATACGTAGGACATGCACATCAGAGGACATACTACATACATAAGTACAATGCACCCTTCTCCATGTACCTCCTTACACATGTTCCAGTGATATGTAACTGAAGTGTACCACCTCTGTCACACAGATTACTGTCCATACCTAGGTATTCTTTCTGGGGAATATACATGACTGTCTGATGGTGTGGAACACCAAATCAAGCTGTTACTCCACATGCATCTGTGCTACCTGTTCACCTTATGCACACACTGCATACAGAGGTGTTTGACAAGCACTTGGGCTTCAGGCCAGTTACTTAACATTAAGAAGGGTTGTGGTCTATACTCTTGTGGGAGGAGAGGATAGATTCTGTCCTTCTGAACTGGGAATTGCTGGTTGAAGGCTTATTGTGCCTGCTTATTTGAACTTTTTCTTTTTGAATTGGTGCACCTTATTTGCTGTAGCATAAACTAGATTCAGACCTGCAGGATCTAGCTCTGTTTGTATAACTTGAGCACTAGACCAGACGATCTTTTGCTGCTGAGGGTTCCTCTGCACCCTTGTGGTAGGAGTGTGCAGTTAGAACTCAATTGATTTAAGGTTGCTGGAACAGGACTCAGTTCTTAGCTTTTTTTACTGGTTAATTTGTTTAAATCAGTTTGCTCTTATTTGCTACTGTTATATTTAAGTGTGTATCTGTTCTCCTGTGTTAAATTGACCTAAACAGAGTTTAAATATCTTTAGCATAGTTTGATTACAGGTTTTGCTGTATTTAGATCTGTTTGTGCGATTCCTGTGTTTCTTGCTACACCATCTTGTGTTGGTTGGGGCCTGCCTGACTTAGTGGGAGTAACTGAACTGGTTGGAACTGGTCTGGCACAAGGTGTTTAGCTAAGAGCTCAGGGACAAGGGTGGATTGCTCATTTCCAGTGTTTCTATTTTATTTTCGGTTTTGTGGTATTTAAATCCTGCGTTTGTGTGGGTTTGTGCACATTTGTGCATCGCTCACCACCTTTGTGCTGTTTTAACCCTTCACGAGGTATCTCAGCTGCATTTTTTCCCTCACCAGAACTCTTGTGTGAGTGAGGCCCTCCCTTGCAGCTACTGTATTGATTTTATCCAGCCCTACTCACACCAATAAGTAGTCTCCTCAGAGAGTACCCACTCTACTATCCCTGACCTCTCTTCCACAGACTGAGACAATCATGGATGGACAATTTGCTATGGTTTCTTCTGCTAGTCTGGTTGATATGGGCATCCTGAGACAGTGTAGCAACTGCCTCATGTACACGGACAACTATCTACTACTAACACCTAGGAACACAATATGTGAGAGATGCAATTACATTAAGAACCTAGAATCCTTACTGTCTCAGCCACGAACCAGTACACCTGGCCCTGAGAAGGTTGTCTGCTCATAAACTACAAACACCACCCCTCTAACTGTAGAGGCAGCCCCAGTGTTGCAGACATCAGACACAAGGACAACCCATAGATAAGAACGGACTGCCGCAATGTCAGAAATAATGTGAAAATAAATAAAAAATCCTTAAAGTTGCCCAAATCTTACCTCGAAGATGAAGAATTACGTTGTACTTTCCTTTTGCCCATTTTCCCTGTTTCTGAAGCTGCTTGCACATCTTGTTACAGCTGCTACTTCTGCCTTTACAGAGAACAAGAGATCCAATTGGTTAAGAGATCACTGTGTTGGCGATTTGATTGGTCAAGACCGCTGTCTTGTACATTACAGTATGGAAGCAGCTACTGCAATGTACAGTAAAATGGTCAAATGACATTGCAGTTCACTAGGGTCCAGGTGACAGTAGGAGGTTTGCCAGAGGTCTGAAAGTTCAGGAAAGAGTGGAAAACATTTGGGGTGATGCCTGTAGTACAGAAATGTGAAGTGAAACAAGTGGCAAGTTTAACATATAAATATATATTTTGCATGGGACGTTCTACTGTACTGTAGTGTATGAACATATAGTATTGTTATTATACTGCTATTACTACAGTATAGAGTATTATGTTTAAGATAGTTTTTATTTTTTTTGGAAGTGTTTCTAAAGTGCTTTATATGCAAAGAAAAGTAAATACTAGACTGAGGCAAATATTAGTGACATTTAATAAGAATCACGTGTACTTTTTTCGACTTGCATACAAATTTAAAAAATGTTAAAATACCAGTGATATGGACTGCCCATAAACAGAAAATAGTTTAATAGTTAAGTGCTTTCGTTCACTGATAAGTGAACTTCATCAGAATAAAATAAATTAAATTAGAGTTTTCTTTAAATTTTAAATCTTAAAAGTTATTGATTTTATTTTATACACAATTTATTCATAGTGTTTTAACAGTATATATATGTATTTTCAGGATCTTTTAGAAAGTGCTCAATTCATGTTTTAGACAAAGTGGGTATATTTATTGTCAATGGTAATGTTCATTTTGGTAGCAAGCAGTTTTAATTGTTATATATCTGTAAATCACATTGTGTCTTATCGTTTAGATATAGTTAATTGTTTGATTATTTTATTGGTTGTTAGTTTGTGACTATAAAAATGCAGAAGTATTATTGTGCATTGTTCTGATTAAGTTCACTTATCAGTAAACGAAAGTGCTTAACTATTAAAGTATTTTTTCTATTTAAGGGCAGTCCTTATCATTGGCATTTTAACTTTTTTCATTTGTTTTGGTGAACTGTTTCATCCACTGTTTTCTTTCATTACATACAAATTTGACTTAATGGCAGACTAAAAAAATGGATCTTGTCCTTAACCCAGGGACTGCCTGTACAACACACACTTACATATACAGAGGTCCTCAACAAAAACATACCTAAACAAGAGAGACCTCCGAAGCAAGAACACACACACACATCACCACCCACAGCACCTAGCACCACACATAGCACACACGTCTGTGTCTCACAGCCTCTAAGACCCAAACACAAACCCAACATACTAGTCATAGGAGACTTTATCATGAGAGACACAGATGTGTCCCTCACCAGGCTTGACAAGGAGAAAGTCATGGTAAGTTGCCTGTCAGGTGCTAGAATCCACCATATCACATACACACTCAAGTCTCTTAACAAAAGGTACTATTATGACTCTGTCAAAGTCCATGCTGGTGTGAATGACTTCAGATGTACCTCTCTGGACTATATGAAGACAGACATGATTGAGCTTGCTGAATGTGTGTCCCAGGCTGGTATGTCTCTAGCCTTAAGCAGCAATCTACCGTCATCCAGAATGATGCCTCAACATAAACAGAAAATGAGTAACTAATAGCTGGCTTGGTTTTTTAGTGTCACTCCAAGGGGATCAGTACCTGGCAGCCTGGGAGGACATGACTGACAGACTACAATGCTTTGTCAGAGATGGCCTTTATCGGTCTCCCCTGGGCTTCAGGCTTCTGACAAAGGCTCTCGCCTCCACCATAGTGCCTTTTTTATGCAAAGTTATGGACACAAAATTACTAATATGAAAAATTCTTCTAAATTAAACTTAGAAGGTCATGCTGCTAAATGCATGAAACTGCAGTCATTACAAGTATTCCTCGCCTGGAGGATGCTGACATTTGTGTAGTCACTGAAACCTGGTTCAAAGCTGTGTAGAGCACCCCGGCCTTACCAGGTTACTCATCCTACCATACTTTTAGACCCCACACGGAGGGCTGTAAAGCCAAAGGAGTTTCAATACTCAGCAAAGACAAACACCTCCAGGCATGTCAAACACTGACTCACAGGAAACACTCCAAGTGCAGTTAACTTGTTAACAAAAAAAGAAGTTATGTACTCACCATAACGTTCCATCTGAGTAGTTCTACTTCATTTGTCTTCACCTGTGGGAATAAGGATCAGGATCGGATCTGAGCCGGCAACTTCACAAGCATCTGCTCTGAGCTCAAAGCCCCTCCCCCCACCCATAATACTCCACCACCGGGTCTATATTAAAACACTGAAGTTTCACAACATCGAATGTTCTAATATCGACCCCCTTTTCAGCGAATGCTGAAAATAGCAAAGCTGCAGAAAACTAAATTCTTTCCTAGGGAAAGAATTTGGTTGTCCGTTTCTGTCGCTTCGCTATTTTCAGCGCTGTGGTGGAATGTTATGGGTCGGGTTCAGGTAAGTGTGGAACTGTGTGGACATGAAGGTTAGGGCGGATTAGGTGAGTTAGGGTTAGGGCGCGGGTTAGGTGAGTGTGCGACAGTGACGGACCTTAGGTTTTGGGTTAAGGTAAGTGGATAGTTAGTGGTGTATGTACAGTTTAGTGTAGGGTTAGATGCAAGATTTTAGGTGGGTGTGGATTGCTCTCAGTTTGGTGAGCTTGTGTTGTGTGTGTGTGTTTTGGAACAGCAAATTTTTTTCCCTAGGAAAAAAAATGCTGTTCTGAATGTTCAATGTTGTCAGCGTTCGCTGAAAATGGGTCGATATTAGAACATTCGAAGTTGTGAAACTTCAATGTTCTAATATAGACCCCTCCTCCACCACCTTCCTTCCCTAAGATCGAGTTTGCTGCACCCTAAAACAAAAAACCCGACCCAATATACCTTACCGCACACAACTTTTGCAACCACATGAAACATAGACCAAAGCCGCTACAGTACACTCTGCTACATGTCAAGATGGTAAGGCCAGGGGGAAGGAGGGGGGGGGGGACGGTTGAAGACAAATGAAGTAGAACTACTCAGATGGAACGTTATGGTGAGTACATAACTTCTTTATCTGAAGTAGAGTACTTCATTTGATCTTCAACCTGTGGGACAGAGTCCCCAGCTACTTGTATACTTGGGTGGTCCTCATGGAAGGATATTCCAGAGCACTGCGGAGCCAAAGGATGCTCTCCCTCTAGATATCAAATCCAATTTATAGTGAGAAATAAAGGTATGAAAGGAGGGCCAAGTAGCCGCAGAACAAATGTCATCCAAGGGTACCCTAGACAAAAAGGCCTCAGAAGTAGCCATGGACCTTGTAGAATGAGTTCTAACCTGACCCGGAGGAGACAAACCTTTGTCCTTGTAAACCTGAAGGATGCAGAGATAAATCTATCTAGCAATGGTCACCTTGGAAAAAGGCTTACCCCAAAAAAAGGTTTAGAGAAGGACACAAACAACTGGTCAGATTTGCGAAAGGGTTTGGTTATGTGTAAATATAAATGTAGCTGTCTATGAACATCTAACAAATACAACTTGTATTCACCCTTAGTTTTGAAATTTGGAAAGAAAACAAGAAAATTGATAGTCTGACTGATTCTGGTCTCAGAAGCCACTTTTGGAAGAAAGGAGGGATTGGTACGAAGAGAAACCCTATCCTTATGGAAAACCATGTATGGAACCTTGACAGACAATGCCCGAAGTTCTGAGACCCTCCTAGCCGAGGTGATGGCCACTAGGAAGCCTGTCTTCCGAGATAGAAATTGAAGATCTGCTGTTGCCGCCGGTTCAAAAGGTGGTGCAACCAGAGCTTGCAATACCATAGTAAGTTCCCATGGGGGAGTAGGATCTTTGAAAAAAGCTTTGCACAATCTGGAAGAAACCAAAGAAGACATGTTCTCACCAATGTGGAAATTGGAAATGGCAGCCAGCTGAACTTTCACTGTAGATGAGCTAGCCCCTTGTTGAAAAATGTTTGCCAAAAAATCTAGGATAGCTGGAATTGGAGCCGTGAAAAGGTCTAAATCCCTTTGAGAAGCTCAAATGGAAAAGCGCTTCCATTTGCCACGGTAAATCTTCCTAATGGATGATTTATGGGCTGCCACCAGAATAGTCTTGACCAAAGAAGACAAACCAGAAGTCCTAGCAATTAAGGGAACTAGAGCAGCCAAGCAGTGAGCTTCAGAATGTCCAGGTTCGGATGACGGACTCTTGAGGGGTGAGAGATGAGATCTGGACAGGGATCCAAGGAGGAGCTAGAAGATGAGACCAGAGGAAGGGAGACTATACCTGGCGAGGCCAAAACAGGGCAATGAGGATCACTTTGCTCCCCAGTCGATGCGCCTTCTGGTGGAACTTTGGGATAACAGGTAAAGGAGGGTAAGCATAAAGAAGATAAGAGGTAAAGGAGGGTAAGCATAAAGAAGGCCGGGAGGCCAAGCATGGACTAGAGCATCTCTGGGGGATTCCCCCTGTGGGGGGCTCAGAGCAAAGAACTCACTGCACTTCACACTATAAGTAGATGAGAAGAGATCGCAGCAAGGCCGTCCCCACACTAGAAAAATCTGCTCTACTACTGAAGGATTCAGAGACCACTTGTAAGGCATCAGAACAGTCCAGCTTAGTTTGTCTGCCAGTATGTTGGACCATCCCGGAATGTGTGTTTCTACTAGGAAACGACTGGTGGAGATCGCCCATTCCCAAACTCTCATGGCCTCGTGACAGGGGGGGTAGGATCAGGTCCCTCCCTGTTTGTTAATGTACCAGACCACCGACATGTTGTCTGACTGAATTGCAATAGTTCCTAGAAGGAGAAAAGCATAAAGGGCCTGCAACGCTAAAAGGACTGGCCTCATCTCTAGAACACTGATATGCAAACTGGTCTCAATCGGGGACAACATGCCTTGAACTGTCCTTCCCGAGCAATACCCCCCCCCCCAGCTGGGAGGTGTCCATGGTCACTGTGGCTTGAGCAGGAGCTGTGACAAAAGGTCATCCCTCTAGTACTTCCGAAGAATGCATCCACCACAGGAGGGATGACCTGCAGACTTTGCTTATGTGTATCGGATGTGTCAATGGAAGACCCAACATAGACCACTGCACTGCTAGAGTCCACTGTAGTACTCGCATATGCACACGAGAGAAGTGTGATCGTTGCTGCCATAGAACCTACGGCCCGTAACATTGACTCTGCTGAAGGAAGATGGGACTGATAGATGAAGGCAACATGCATCCGTAAGCTTCGAATTCTCTCCGAGGTCAGAAAGACTTTTGTTTGCAAAGTGTCTATCTGTGCTCCTATGTATTCTATAACCTGGACAAGGTTTAGGAGAGATTTGGCTGTGTTGACCACAATTCTGAGATGGTGTACAAGATGTAGGAAATAGTCTCTGGTCTGACAAAGTAGATGCTTGGTGGGAGCAGCAAGGAGTCAATCATCCAGGTAAGGTTAGACCTAGATTCCCTGAAGCTTCAGGTGAGCCGCTTCCACCACCATTACTTTGCTGAACACCCTGGGAGCTGTAGTGAGACCAAAGGGTTGGGCTCGAAACTGGTAATGAATGGCCCCTAGCCAGAGCTTCTGTGCATCTTTATGTGATAGTAAGCATCCTGGAGGTCTATCGAGCACATCCAGTCGCTCTCTTGCAGGTAAGGCAGGATGGACTGTAACGTGACCTTCCAGAACTTCTCTTTGGCAACTGACAGGTTTAGGGTTTACAGGTCCAGAATGTGCCTCAGGTCCCCCGTCTTTTTTGGCACCAAAAAGAACCTGGAATAGATGCCCGATCTGGACTGATCTTGAGGGACGGGTTTGACAGCTTGCTTCTTTATCAGCTTGATTACCACTAGCGCAGCTGCCTCCCTTTGCATGGGTGGTACGTCTGGGAGGTGTTTGGGTGGAGTGGGAGGAACCACAAATGGGACTGAATAACCTCTGGATATTATCTGAAGCACCCAATGCTCTGATGACATGGACTCCCATGCCGTCAGGTGCAATGGCAGGCGATCCCCGACTGCCTCCAGAGCAGAGTAGTCGGGCAACCCCTCTGGGGTGCTGCATGGGCATGTCCAAGAAAGGTCCTCGAGACCCAAAATTCCTCAGAACCCCTCTGCCTCTGGGCCGGCATCTGTCTGGTCCCTTTCTGCCTCTAGGGGAAGAGGAGTCCTGAGTGTCCAGGGAATACTGAGACTTCTGGAACCACATCTTTAGCCCTCTCTGATTCCAAGACAAGGATCTTTGAGGGTTTGAGAAGTGGATCCTGATGGCAGATGGTGTCTTCCCGACCTTCTCACTTTGGACCAAAGTGTCATGGACAATCTTTCCAAATCAGGAAGAGCCGTCATAAGGGGCAGTCGCAAAAGACGCCTTAAAGGGTTCCGTAAACTGACACAATGAGCCAGGCATGATGCCTCATGGCAACGCCAGACTCAGCCTCCCTAGCCTCTCCCTCTGTAGCGTGCAAGAGTAGGTGCATAGATATATTAGAGACCGCTTTCAAGGTGGCCATCCTCATGGAGAATGTACACCTGTCCTCCTGCGACACGGACTGTAGGAGTGACTTAGCTAGTTCCTTGGCCAGGTCGCTCTGTAGTCATGTAACATGGGCCAGATAGTTCAGCGCCCTTATAGAAAAGTAGCAGATGCATGCACCAGCTTCCCTAGGCGATCCATCATCCTGGACTCTCGGTCAGGAGGATGGACTGTGGAACACTCCTGAGCTAGTTACGTCTTGGCGGCGGCTGCGACCACCATAGCATCTACTAGAGACCCTTTATTCCAGGCAGGTTTGTCCACAGGGGGGCTTAAAATTTTATCAGGGTGCTTTGAAAATGGCTCCACGGTGTCCGGTTAACTTCCATGCCCATGAAGTGACCACTAAGGGATCCACAGGGAGGACACCCAGGAAGTAGACGGGCCCATGCCAAAGGCCTCCAGGAACACAGACTCATCAGAGGAACGTTTCTGGGCAGACCAACCTACCCGCTGACGCAATAGTTCCATGTCATTGCCAAAGGAGATATCCTCGGGAGGAGATCTGGGGGAACCTTCCCCTTCTCCAAATCGGTGCCCTCAGTGAGGCACTTCGGAGAGGAGTCCAAGTGCCTCCTCTTGCATGTATGCTTGCGAGGAACCTCTCCAGTGGGGCTCTGTGGAGCGGGCTCACACATCACCCGATATTCCTTAAGGGGAACAGTCTGGGGCTCCTCGAGCACAGGCTGCCCCTGCGGTCAAATGACGGGAGTCACACCCAAAGCAGAGGGAGTCGGGAAGGAATCTTGAGATAATCAGGGGTTTCAATCCACTGGAGAGAACCCTTTCCACCACGTCAAACGCTGAGGGTGAGTGAGTTTCCTGGGGTGTCAGTAAGGGAGTGGCTCTTCCCAGATCCGATGAGGGGATTGGAGCTGGGCCCGAAGGAGAAGGAGCGCCGAGCAGATGGCCGTGACCTGACAAGGTCGGCGCCAACGGGAAAAATTCCACCCCGTCTGATCAGACGCCCAGGCTACGGCTCCAAGAGCTGCTTGGATCCAAGCTAGTTGGGTCCGACGTGCTCCAGGTAACTGCCGGTGTCAAGGTAACAGGTACCATCAGCACCGGCCCCCTGACTCCAAAGCCTCTCTGATCCAGATACTTCAAAACCGGAGGCTGGATTGAAGAAGGAGAAATAGGTGTAAAGAAGGGAAGCAAGCTCCCCCCTCCAGAGAGAGGGGGCTGGCAAGACTCCCATCTGGATTTGTGTACGAACAAATCTCACCATTTTATCCATGTTAGCTTTGGATAAACTGCTGGTGGACCCCGATGATGCTACAGACTCCAACCTGGCTGGTCTGTGTGCCAAAGCCCTGGAAGATGACCTAGGCTCCTCTGGCTCCAGCGAAAACCTGGGCGATTGGAGCTGAGGGGAGTCAGATCGATGTACAGCCTGTATTTTTTAGGAGGCTCGGCTGGAGCCAAATGGTCTGGGGATCTCTTCCTCCTATGTGCCCTCTCTCTTTCTCTCTGCTCTTACGATGGTCTCCTTCCACAGGCCTAGAGGCACGAGGGTGAGTCCTGGCCTGGGAGGGAGAGAGGAAGGGCACTGAAGAAGCGGTCACAGCCGTGACCACAGAGGTAGTGGAGGCAGCCACCTCAATCACAGGAATGAGACCTTTCATAACCAGTTTTGCCCTATGATCTTTTAGGACTCACGGATTAAAGCCCACGCAAATGCTACAGCACACAGAAAGATGGGCTACTCCTAGGAAAACAACACACAGAGTGTGGCAGTCGGCTGGCGACAATTTATGGCCACACACTCTGCACTTCCTAAATACTTGTTCAGGCTGATGAGCTATCCTACAAAAACAGAGACACAAGGCCTCACACCAACCCATCACATGCTCAAGATACACACACAGACAAGAGAGCTGAGGGGGGGGGGGGGACTCAAACTAACTTTAATGTGACGCACCAGCGAGGGGAGGAAAAGGAAAAAATCTACACTACTAACACATGCATACAAAATTACTGAATTTAACTTGAAGCTTCAAATAATTACTCAACACCAAGAGCTCAGAGACCACGAGGCAAGTGATAGCCGTGGCAAACCAGATCTGAGGAAAGGAAGGTGGTGATGGTGGTGGTGTAGGGGAAGGAGCTTGGAGCAGATGCTTGTGACGTTGCCGGCTTGGATCCGATCCGGATCCGTATTCCCACAGGTTGAAGATCAAATGAAGTAAACTATTTCAGATCATTTCTTCAAATCATAGCTAGCTACAGACCCCCAACCATGACTCAGGATGGCCACTCCACCTATCTGAACTTACTTGAATCCATCAAGATTCAACCCTCTACCCTGATCCTGGGTGACTTTAACTACCCAACTGTAGAGTGGAAGTCTTATTGTAACCCAAACACGAATGCCCAGAGATTCCTCAACTTCGTCAGTGCCACTGCTGGGAGTAAACTCATTCAGGTATATAAGTTTGCACAGCTTCTGAATATAAGCACCCTACCTCAACTGCATGTCAGATCCATGATAGAGGTCTTCTGCATTATTCACGTAAGGATGCTTATCTCACACACATCCTCTCCATTATGTTACCTTGTGTGACAGTCACAGACAACACATTTTCACTGTAGTCTGTACTATACCATATAGATATGTGCATGGTGTTGCTACAACCATCTTCCACTGATATGCCCTCCTCTGCTGTACATGTGGGAGTTTCACCTGTACTCTTTCCCTGTGTTCATTACTACAATTCATCTGTGTGTCCCCATTCAATATACACATTATTCCTGAGTGATCATTTCACATGGCAGACCCATGTCATGTTACAGATCATTAACACAGCTTCAGAATAGAATGCCAGCACGGGGGTATCACAATACTCTGCACTGTAGGTACACTGTCCTGTACTGTGTTTGGATCATATACTTCAACATTCATACCTCTCAACTGTACAGATATTCCCAGAATGTCCAGATGTTTTCCTTATCAAATATGTGGCTTTCTGCCACACATCTGGGATTGATCTCTGGACTGTGACTCAATACTACAAACATTTGGGTGCATACCTCTCAAGTGTCCTGATCTGTGCAGAAGGTCCATTTTTGTGTCATATTTGTGATCTTTTCCTCATAACATGTTGTTTTCCTGGCAAATCATTGGCATGTCATTGCAGACTGCACTCAGTAAATGATGACTGACAGTTGAGTTTCAAACTTTATGCTCTTCAGAAAATTCATGCTAATGTACAACCTATGTATTCTATCAATTTTGTAAGTTTGGATGTGGAAAATTAACAATCTGTCTATTTCCTGCGCATTGCACCCCCCCCCCTTTATAGCTCTGTCCATATTTCTTGCTCTAACAGGTTGTATGTGTTACATTCTAACACATTCCCATGTGACATCTATATATAATATGCCCCTAATACTGGTTATTTGTCCTCTCATTAAGTTTGTCTCTGTGTGATATGTTGCATTAACAGAATGCCAGCTATTTGTACAGTTATACCTCTCAACTGTAAAGATTTTTTTAGAATGTCCAAATTTTGCCTCAGATTTTTTGTCTATTTCTCATACAATTGTGTTTTTTTCTGACAAATCCTTGGTAAATTAATGAGGAATGAAGTCAAACAATAGTGACAGACATTTGAGTGTCAGACTTCATAACATTTGTAGTTTTCTGGCAAATCACTGGGATGATCTGAGGATTGAAGTCACTAAATAATGTCATACATTTGAGTTTCAGACCTCAAATCCCAAAGAAAATGTATGTTAAAACAAATCCTGTTACTTCAGCAACTTTCTCAATTTACAAGAGCAATATTTAAAAGATGTCCCTAGTTTTGTGCCTTTGCCCCCCCCCCCATTTTGTAAGGCTTTGTCCAGATTTCTTGCATTAAGAGGTTGAGAGGTATGCTTCATACGTTTCAGAAAATTCATTCAAATGCAAACATTCTGTCAACTTTCTACATTTGTAAGAGTAATAATTAATGTGTGTCCCTAGTTTTCATCCTTTGTCCCTACATTATTTATTGCTTTTGTTCATATTTCTTGCTCTAAGAGTTTGAGAAGTTCGTGTACAACCCTGAAGATCACTGTGGCTTTCTGTGCAAATCCACGGATTGTATGTACTTTCATTTACACAGAATTGATATCAGTGTTTGCTTACAAGGTTTCACGGCCAGCAATACTATTGCGAGCCGCGAAAACTAGCTTAGGCGCAGAGCGCCTCATTAATATGCAATGCACACTGCCGTGCGCTGAGCACTGTCGCAGTAACATGTAAACTCCATGTAGGCACTGCGCGAAGCCGACATGGAGTTTACCGAATCCGCATGAGCATCTTTCTTAGCAGCTGTTTTACACAATGAAGGTCCAGTATGCTTATCTTAAAGTTTGTATTTAATAAAGTTACTATATTTTATTTTAAAGTTTGCATATTTGATTTTAATACCAAGCTCTTGGTATGATATTGTTTATTATACTATTGATTTAGTGTTACTGACCACAGATGGTTATTTGGCAGCATTTTTATATACATTTATTAATTTATTAAATTATTAATAAAGACATAGGCACACACATATTAATAGAAAATGAACTATATTAACAGCTATCACATTCAATTATAAATAAGTTTTTTTTTTTTAAATAATTCATTCCAACACTACATAAACTGCTCAATTTCCACCTTTCCTTAAATCTCACTCTTCCTCGAACATTATTCTGCATGTACTGTTCCCAAAAATTCCATTTATTTCAATGTAATCTGCTCCTCCCTTTTCTAAAAATCCAAACTCTAGCTCTTTTATATCCTTTACAATATTCTACTCAGTTCTTCAATTAAAATAGTTTTAGATTTTGATTCCCATTTTCTAGTGATCGCCTTTTTGTCTGTCAACAGCATTAAACTTAGTTAAGGCCTTAGTACGTATAGGCAGTGCAGATCCAGTGTCCAGACTGAAGAGAATCATTTACTTCGTTACAGACATTTGCACCCCCAACACTTCTAACAGAGTACTCTGTACACAATTTTTAAAATTTGTCAACTTGTTACAGTCCCAAAACTCCAGCTATCTCTCTCTTTTCCATTACACCACCAGCATTTCTTATCTACTTGAGGAAAAATTCTGTGAAGGATGTATGGGGTATAAAATACCTAGGCAATCATTTCCAAGCGCAAATCCTAAACCTTCTAGACTTCTTCCAGTAGTCACACACTTGGGAGCCATACAAATGCCTTTCCTTTTGTTCCTTTGCAAATTTTCTTTCCAGTCTTTCTTCCCAATCTTTTCTAACCTCCCCTGACAGATTCTTATAGTTAACATGCAATATTTTACATGCTGTACTAATTATTCCCTTTTAACAGCAGCTTCTGTTCCAGACTTGACTAAAACTTCTACTAGAGCTGGTGTTTCACTTGGCACTCCCCTATCCCTTTCTTTTTGCCTCTACTCTGACATCAGTCATAGGGAAGGCAGTCTCAACTCTGCAGTCCAGCTTTCTGCTTGGCTTCACCTCTCTCTCTATTACCCCTCCCTCCCTCACTAATTATTTGCTCACAATACCTCTATTCCTCTGACAATTTTCTCCAGAAAATTACGGTCTCGTCTTGTTTATTTTCTGTATCCCTACTTACAGTCAACCCATTCCTCTTCTCCCCTCACCACCTCCAGAACCTTCACTTGTACCTCCTGAACAAATAAACCTTTTCTAAGACCTTTACAAATGTACTGTTGTGTTGATATTTGTGACACCACTACGGTGGCTATCTCAGTGCCAACTACTATATGGGACTGTCAGTCTAATCTGGAGCAACTGTTGTATGGATTCTTATCAAATTGAATATACTGCATTGTTACCTGAGCTTTGGCAGTTTAATCTGACATGTTCGCTTCCTGTGTTTTTATCACACTGCATGTATTGTATGCTCTTGTGCTATAGCAGTTTGATCTATTTGTTATCTTGTCATTTATGACATTGTAAGCATTGTATTGCTACTGTGGCTTATCAAAATGTATGTATGCATATTCTGTGGAGCTTTTTTCCCTGGGCCTCCACTGAAAATGGGCACTCTCTGACCCAGTGGACTTTCCCGGTCAACAAATGCAATAGTTAAATAAATAAATAAAATCCAAAATATTACTTTCTCCTTATTTCTCAGACTTCCTTGTTTCATCTTAATCTATTTCGGGTCTATATCAGACTACTGAAGAGGCGTTTAATCGAACGCCTCTTTGCTGACACAAACAGCGAACGCACTAAAGCGCGAATGCTCAGAACACCAATTTATTTCCCTGGGAAAGAAATCGGTAGCACTAACAAACAAACACACACAGTTCCAAACATTACAATCTGGGGGGCTGTGACCCCCCCCCCTAAACTTAACATACCAACTCTGAGATCGCACTACAGTGGGGGAAAGGGGCAAACACAAGGGGAAGGCCAAGCGGTTTCTTTCCCAGGGAAAAAAATCGCTGTTTATGTCGCTGAAGAGGCGTTCGATTAAACGCCTCTTTGCTATTCTGATTTAGACACATCTCTTTCCACTCTGATGCATAAATTTCTTGCATTAGCTATAAATTACCGCCTCCAACTTCTCTGCTTGATAAAAATATACTGGACCTGCATATAACACTAAAGGGGCTAAACATTTTTACTGCTTGCATCTTATTAACAACATCCATAATCAACAGCTTCCAGTTTCTCATTTTTGTTTTATCTTTTTAGTCTCTTCTCATATGTCCTTAGCTGCCATATCAGAATTGTTTTTAATCCAGATGCCTAAATCTTCTGTTCCTTTAAATATGGGTATTGCTGAAACGTGTGTGGGTACATAACTTGCTGCCAATTTCCAGACTTATCCAGGAATAGTTTGCTCATGGAGATTCCCTGTTGATTGATTACACATCACCATTTTTATCTAATCACTTCCTATTTTAGCTATTTACTGCTGAGCCTCATATCTTCCTCCAATGCTAGCATAATTACATCTTCCACAAATATTCCCATTTGTGCCTTTTCTTGGTTTTCACATTCTTCTGCTATACACAATTTTTACAGACTTTCCAAAGTAGTTCTAATACCTTCAATGGATCTCTGGTAACTTTTCTTGTTATAGACTACCTAACTGTGTTGACAACCCTTTCAACTTTCTGTTGACTGACGTTGTGATAACATTTTTTGGGCTATGAAGTGTAAAAAACATAGTTGCTAAACTGCAACCTTTCTAAACACATGCATGTTATCCAAATATTCCCTTAGTTTACTCTTTAGCACTTTGCAGTTGCTTCTCCTCTTGTGCTATCAGATTACATGCTGGAGGGACAGATTCATAACCCAGAGGCTCCCTTCGCTCTGGAATAGAATTCCAATTCATGTTAGGCAGAGCACCTCACTGACTCTCTTCAAGAAGAATCTTGATGAGTGGATGGGGGATCGTAGGTTTGTCCCGGGGATTACTTCCGTGTCAATATTAGACAGAGGCACAGTAAACTGAACTTTAAAAAGGGCACAGTATACTCAAATCAAGGGGTGACGTAAGCCAATCGGGCTAGGCTTATAAATGCCCCAGGGCAGAAAGCCTAGTATGAACCTATGAACCTACCCTTATTCTTCAATACTTCAACCTTTGTCAGTCCCTCTAAATGGATCCTAGTACTTTTCCCCTTCTCTCGCGCTCTCTCTTTCTACCTTGTATTTAAATTCCATTTTTGTTTTACCTCACTCACTAGCTATTTCTTCTGAAGAAATTTTTATCTTCCTTAACTCTCAAATCACTACCCATTCCTTAAATTCATCTCTTTTTTAACACAGAAGTAAGAAAGCATCAGTCTTCCATTTTCACTTCATTAACCTGCATCTTTATCTTGGTTTTTATTATTGCATGAACTGAAATCGTAATGTGCCAAAGCTTTTAGTTTATTATTAAAGCGGATTATTTCTCCCATTTTTTTCAGGTTCCACAATGTTTTCTGGTGAACTATAAATACATGCCAATGCAATCTTCCTCCCTTGTCAACAATTCCTTACTATCACAACTTTCCCCACTGTTTTTTTTTTTTTTTTAAACTTGGCAACATTTTATTTACTTCATTTGTATCTGCTGTTGTGTTTGTTTACTGTCCACAGCTTGGACTGCAAAGTGTATTCTGGCTTCTAGATCTGGACTTGTGGGCTAACAACTGTCAAGATGATTTTAAAAGAATTCAAGGTGGACGAGGACTCTGTTTGTGGTCAATAATGCAGTGAAGACAGGTGGGCAACTATGATGATACAGACTTTAAATGTAAGTAGTTCATTAGAAGAGAAATGTACCCCCTTAGAGAGACATGAGCAACACTGTTATGCTTTTATAGCTTATTTAGCTGTTAACAGTCCCAAGATGACAATGAATGTTTAAACAGCCTGCATGGGTTTCATAGAACAGTGAATTTTTATTACAACTGTAAGGGCTTAATTTAAACACTAGCAGACAAATTTTGAAATACTCAGAAAGAGAAGACAATTAAATGAGGATACGTGCAGAAGGGAAATGAAAAATATACAGACAGCAGTATAGCAACAAACCTGAGTAGTACAGGGCCATTCCAGGAAAGAACAAGAAATATGAAGACCCCAGACTACAGAGCATAAAAACAGAAATACACAAACAAGGTGAAAGGGCTTTTATTTTTTTTCTTCTGTCTCGAGTCTTCTCTCACACAATCCATTCATCTTTTTGCTGGACAATGTTATTTCCTCTTGCTGTCTCTCTCCTGAACAGTCTTTTGCATTCGTACTCATGTGCTGGAACCACCATAATCTTTTTTTTTTTTTTTTTTTTTTTTTTAAACCTTCTCTGCAACTGGAGCTACATTAGCTTCCTCTCTAATATGTCATCATTCCTTCATCAGTTCTACTTTGTGCATCCTACCTCCCCCCCTGTCTCTAGCATATCAACTTAATTAGTTCTAGCTTCCTTAATTGTTCTGCATTCACTGCCCATGTTTATGCACCACTAAGCAGTATGGGTCACATCACTGTTTTGTACACCTTACCTTTCAGTTTCTTTGGATTTATTGGTCACATGCCATCCTGACATCATGTGCCAGTTCACAGCAGCCCTCTGTTTCTAGCTTTGACCTACTCATTCAGGTTTCCATTCTCCTCAACCACCTCTTCCAAATACTTGAAGATGTTAATCTGTTCCACTATTTTCTCTTCTATCTCAACTTTCAGCTTCTTCTGATTTACCGCATCTACTACCATGACAACGACACATTATTTGCTCTTGCTTCAGCAAATGGAGGAATTGAATGCAAAACTTAAGTTCCTGTCCTGAGAGCCTGCTTCTAATGCCACATCATCTGCATGCATCAGCTTTCGCTGATCTGTCCCCTCCCACCTATTTGCTAATGCCACTCACTAGTAAAAACAGTGGTATCAGAGCTGAACCTTGATGACTCTCTACTTCTACTGGAAGCTCCCACTGAGAGTCCAAATACTGTTCATACTTATGTCAATGTATCCACGTATATAGACTGTACAAATTCTACCAATGCTGCTTGAATTTCAAACTTTCATAAGCTTGCCCAAATCAGCCTTCTTGAGACCCTGTCATATGTTTTCTTCAAGTCTAATAATGCCTAGATGTGGTTTCTTCTTCACTACATCTCAATGCAAACATTGGGTTGATTGTCCTGATTGGAATTTGAGCTGCTGATCTCCCATCTTATTTCCCACTACTCTCAGTACTCCTTTATCAATCACCATCTCTAGCATTTCAATGTGGTGTGACAGGAGTTTAATACTGTTGTATTGTCCACAGTTGTAAATGCCCCCTTGGTTGTTGTACAATGGACTAGAATGCTTATTCTTCAGTCATCTGGGATGTGCCTTTCTTGCCATACTACTGCCATCACCCTCAGGAGCCATTTCTCCCCTAACTCACCCAATATCTTTAGCCATATCTGCTTTGGCGTTATTTGAGTCTGCTGCTTTCCATGACTTAATTTTCCTTTGTGCTGTTTTCACTTCTTCTAGGGTAGGTGCCTTTTCCCCTTTCATCTTAGTTTATGATCGAAAGGTATAACAGGTTCAGTGGGGTTGTCTTCATTCAGAAGCAGTGGATAAACTGTTGAGAATGCATGTGCATGTGGTGTGTGTAGTACATATTTCACCTGTCTACTCATGAAATATTTAGACATGGGGTAAAATGTGTCCCTAAACCTACTACTAAAATAGATGCACTTTTGTGAAAAAGTGACTTTTTTTTACTTTTGTTATACACCCTGTTAAGATTAGGCTTCCACCAGCATGGACTGTTTTGGGCTTACTTCTGGTAGGTACAGCAGCCTCCATGGAGCCATTTACATGTTTGTATAGTATTTCTGTGAATAATTCTGCATATGCTGTTGTGAAATCTGGGTTGGGCAGGATGCTGAATTTTGACAAAATGTCTCTTAATAGGATGTACTTTGCTTTAGAATAGTTTCTAACTGTAGCAGGTTCTGCTGGTCTTCCAAGCCGATTTGCATTTTGAATGAGACAGCTTTGTGATCTCACCTCTTCAGTGAGGATGCAACAGGGGTGCAGCGCTCTCCCATACTGGTGAAAACAAGGTCCTGTGTGTTTCCCTGGCTGAAGTGCGCACTAACCGATCAAGGGCATTTGTGTTAATAAAGTCTGGGAAATGTTGTGCCTGCAAGTTGGTGGTATGGTATGTTTCCCAGTCTACACAGGAGTAGTTAAGTCTCCCATGAATACTGTTTGGCTGGATACAGAGTGCCACCAGTAGATCTAGATAAAAGTGGTGGAATTCTTGAGACATAAAAAGTAACCTACAACTTGTTAAGATAAACAAGCGAACAAAGCTCCAGTCCACCAAGAACACAAGCCCAAAAGTTCCTTAACGCGTTTTTATTAATTTTGCACAAGTAAAAGCAGCGCTTAGCCAGAACACAGTGTGGCTTCTTCAGAGGAATTTTTAAAGAATACAGTACCTCCCTTTTATAGAGTTACTAATTACTTAATTAGTGCAATTGAAGAAGCTTAGTTAAAAGACAGACACAAATGCCTGCTGTTACATTTACCCTTAAATTGCATTCAGTGCAATAAACAATTATTTTGCATCAGAAGCATATGTTATGCACTCTAAGCGAAATAAAACATATAAGTAATCTAAAGCAAATATGTAATAACAATATATCAAAATGTGTAATATAACAAATAAAATGCAAAATGTTTCTAAAGGGACAACACAATTCCTCTAGCTAACTTCAGGCAATAAGAAAACCCTTTTGTAATACAATAAAGAAGTCAAATAACTAAAATTAGAAATTGCAGCAATACTAACTGCACAAAATTATTTATAGAATGCAATCTTTTAATGTATCTGACTAAATAGTTCATATACATTAAGAATACTTAAGTGAAAGCCAAATGGGTGAGAATTCATTAAGAGACATTTTCAATTTACTGGATGACCCATTTGGCTTGTCACTTTCTAGTATTGCTAGTACTGCACTTGTTTTCACACAAAAAAGCCTTTAATATAAAACATTTTGTGTATAGTCAGTATTTATATTCTCCATTTTTAAGTATTCTTAATGTATATGAACTATTTAGTCAGATACATTATAAGATTGCATTCTAGGTAGAGTAAGTTTGTGCAGTTAGTATTGCTGCAATTTCTAATTTTTAGTTATTTGACTTCTTTTATTGTATTACAAAAGGGTTTTCTTTTTGCCTGAAGTTAGCTAGAGTGAATTGTGTTGTCCCTTTAGAAACATTTTTGCATTTTTTATTTGTTATATTACACACATTTTTTGATATATTGTTATTACATATATTTCTTGTTTTAGATTACTTATATGTTTTATTTCGTTTAGAGTGCATAACATATGCTTCTGATGTGCAAAATAATTGTTTATTGCACTTTGAATGCAATTTTTTAAGGGTAAATGTAACAGCAGGCGAGGTTTTTTGTGTCTGTCTTTTTAACTAAGCTTCTTCAATTAAGCTTACTAATTAAGTAATTAGTAACTCCTATAAAAAGGGAGGTACTTTTTGTATTCTTTTAAAAAAATTCCTCTGAAGAAGCCACACTGTGTTTGTGGCGAAAACGCTGCTTTTTACTTGTGCAAAATTAATAAAAACGCGTTAAGGAACTTTTGGGCTTGTGTTCTTGGTGGACTGGAGCTTTGTTCGCTTGTTTGTTTCCTGCTTTTTTGGTTTTTCACTTGTTAAGATAAGGTAAAGGACTCTAAGGTGATTTGCATGTGTATGAGCTTCAGTCTATCATCTTGTTTAACCAACCTTGAGGTACACTTGTTGCTAATGTACATCAAAACACCACCACCTTCAGTCCCTGTCTATGCGCTTTATGGTCTAAATGTGTTGAAGCCACTGTAGCCTTATACTGTCGGAATACTTTGTGACTTTAAATAATGCGTCAGTAATGGCACAAATGTCTATATTTTCCAGAGTGAGGAGAGCCTGTAGGGTGTGGAATTCCTTGTTAAGTTTCTTAGCACTGAGCAGTAACATGTTTAGGCTCCTTTGAGTTTTAATTTCTACATTGGTAGGTTTATCACTTTGGCATTGCCAAAGGCTTAAGGGGTGGATAAAATTTTAGTCAAAATCCGTAAGAGATGGGGAGGACAGATGCAGTCCACCATTGGCAAAGCAACGTGGTCTATTAACCATGTCCTCCCAGGCTGACAGATACTGAATCCCACTGGATCAACACCAGAAACTAAGCCAGTTGTTAAAGCCAATCATTTTTGTGTTCAAACTGTGGCATCAACCTTGGTGAAGGTAGAATGCTGCTCAATGAAAGGCACATACCACTCAGAGACACACATTCAGAGAAGTCCATTACGTCTCTCATCATACAATCCACAGAGATATGTCATTTACACCCACGTGGACTATGACAGAATTATACTGGTACCTGTGGTGCAATGACTTGAGTACATGTGTAACCTGGCAGATCCTGGCTCCAGATAAGCAACTGGCCGAAATCTTCTCCTTGCCCAGTCTGTGTTGTACAATGGAGTCCATGTCAAACATCCTTGGTAAATTGTTTGCCTTATGGGCTTTGTTTTTGGTAGTCCATTGGGTGTAGGCTTAAGAGTGGTGTTTGACACTGCTTTTGGAAGTATGATTCACAGATTGCTGAGGACAGGCTTTGTTGTTTTCAGGCTTAATGTGTCTTTCAGATTTGGGGACATTGCTTTAGTGCCTCAGAGCAGGACAATCTATATGCACGGGCACCATGAGGTGGATGCTATGTGTGTGTTCTTGACAACCTTGTTGATATGTAAGATTTTTACCTCCAAGGAAATTGTGTATGTGCATGTCTAGCATACAGTGTTGCCTTCGCCAAGGATAAAAAGGTTGGCAGTAAATATCACACAATCGCTATATTATCTCAGGATGCCCATATCTACCAAGCTGGCTATAGAGACATTTGCAAATTGAATATCCATGTTGTATGGGTCTGTATTCAGGTGGGCGATTAGGGTTTGAGGACTGGGTTTTACAGAGGTCTTCTACAGTGGTCTCTAGGGTTAGGGACTACAGTTGAATTCTGCTACGATATAGTATAAAGATAGTGCTAGGATATGGTAGTATTGCTATCTGACATGCATGCTAGCTGCTCTAAGCTTGACTTTGTGCAATTCATCACTAAACTGGAGGTTACAGTCCCAGTACTAGTTTTAGAGGTTAACGTCTGTGTTTTCCAACTCAGACAGACCAGGTTTTCACCTACTGCCACTAGATGGAATATCCCAGTCCTCTCAACGTAAAAGCACAAAAAAAAGTTGCTTGGGAGTGTATGCTACCCCAAAACAACTAACTAGTTAGACAAGCTGATTTCAAGTTGATCAGACCAACAGCAACACTGTTTGAGCAAATGCAATAATTTTAGCCTTAAATACAGATAGACGCACAAATAAAGCAAGAAATCAGTAGTGGATCATTAAAATAGCTTCTGAAAGTGAGTTTTTTTTTAATTGGAAGTGCTTAGCTTGTACCTGGATGGCACATAATACAAGAGAATCACTTGAGAGGCTCAGGCAAGGACACCAACGGTTACAGAGCTCTGTGGGAATCAGCCTAGAGCCTCTCAAACATGCCAAATTAACAAAGGCAAAACTGCATATAATCCCTTTAGCAGGGCCAAGATTGCAGGAATACAATAAAGTACCAACAAAGATAGAAAGTAGCAATTTGCACAGCACTGCCATTAAAGCTTCTCAAAAGTAGTTCTCAGCAATCGCAAACAGTACAATATCAGTGGTACTTGGAAGAGATTTAAAGTGCAAAAATTGGCATACAAAGCAGTTAAATGAAGTGCAAAATAGTGAGGAGAGTAAAACAGATCTTTTATCAGCCAGGGCTAGCACAGGATTTATTCAGGAGCCTATCAGTGTGTGGCAATAATGCCAAGTGAAAATGATGATTTGTAGTAAAGGAGGTCAGCTAAACAGCAATACTTGTTTGCTGACGGGGCTCTTAGTATGATGGATCTATGTAAATCAATGGGTGGGAAAAGTACTTAATCAGCTTACACAACTGACAACAGCAATCAAAGGGGGAGGGACGGACTTTGGTATTTAGATTACCATAAGAGGTGAAAGTCAGAGACACTGGCTCTAAAAACAGCAAAAGGTTGGGAGGGTTGGGAAAAATTCAAGCTTATGTAAAAAGTCAGACAAATCAGATACTACAGCTTATTGTCCAAAACACATCACGTCAACATGCAAGTCAAAATGGCCAGGAATATGTTCTGAATCAATGATATATAGACTTAAACAAAGAACTAGTGAAGTAAAACAAACCAGTGAACCACCTTCCACAGAGAAAATTTATTGGTTAATCACTTTCATTTACTCAGAACATCAGAACAATAAAACATTAACAACCACACACATATATACCCCTCAGGGTGTCAAATGATAAAACAGCCAATGCCAAGTTAAATATTAACTACAAAACTTCATACAATATATATATATACATATATACATACATACACACACACACACACACACACACACACACACACACACACACACACACACACACACACACACACACACACACACACACACACACACAAAACAATAAAACCGTGCGTAAAATGCTATTAACTAGCACCATAAAACTTAAATTTTGGAAAAGAACTATAGAGCAAGAATAATTGAGCTCAGGATAATTAGTGGCATCCAATATTATTTGCCATCTCAACTTGTTCTTATCCAAGTGTTCCTTAATTATCCACCCTTGTGTGTCTTTTTTAACTAGCTCAGTTACTAAAAAATATAACAGAGTATCATATTTCTCAATGTGTCTATAAAGAGCATTAGTGGATTTTTTATTCCTTATATCCAAAATATGCTCAGGTTATAATCTTTTTAAATTGCCTGTTAGTTTTCCTAATGTAAAATGCAGAGCATTGATTACATTGGGCTAAATATACCACATTCGATGTACTACAAGTAAAACAACCTTTAACATTATACATTTTATTATTATAAAATAAACATCAGCCACATTAATATAATGACAAGACAAACAACTTCCAAATGCTTTAGTACCAAAATGGGACCTTTCATTTTGTAATACACTTTTGTACTTTTGTCCTTCTTATAAACCAAGGGTTTTCACCCACTTTTTCCACCATATCAACATCCCTCATGAATTCCCAATTTTTGTGCATACACTCAAAAATAGACTATCCAAAGTATACGATGTAATAAAATACCTTGTTGTGTCTTTCGGCTTATCCCGGTTAGGGGTCGCCACAGCGGAACTCCGGTCCACTAATGTTTGGTGGTGGATTTTTATGTGCAGAGTTACCAGCCCTGACGCACAACCTTCAATGAAGGTACGCCCATTCATGCATGCCTCCACACAGAAGATGCTTTAGCTGTGAATCGAATGGGACAACGTCTTGCTGTGAGGTGACAACGCTACCGCAGCACCACTACCGCGGGAAGTAAAATACCTACACGTACCATATTGATTATACACTTGATGTTCAGTATCCCCACCAACCAGAGGTTCATAGGTAGGCACTAGGCTGTCTGCCCAAAGGCCTTTATAAGCCTAGCCAGAATGTGTTGGCTTTTCCCGCTGCTTTAGATTAGTTTCCTGTGCCTCTGTCCAGCACAGCCACTGAAGTGATCCCTGGGGTAAACTTTCTATTTCCCATCCATTCGTCAAGGTTTCTCTTGAAAATTGTTAGTGAGGAGCTTTGCCTAATGTAGATTGGAATCTTGTTCCAAAGCATGGGAAGTCTCTGGGACAGGAATCTATCCCTCCAGCACATCCTATTTATTATTGTGGTGAGGTTTAGATCCCTACAGCATGTGGCTCAAAGGGATATGGTTTTCTTTAGGTGGAGCATGTCCATCAATTCTGGGTTGGACATGGCCTTGTATGTCAGGCAGAGATCACCTCTGAGTAGGCGGTATGCAACAGAGTACTGCTGGAGTTTCTTCAGTCGAGCTGCATAGGGCATCTGAGGCCAGTGATCCTCTTGCTGAGGTACTTCTGTGGTATTTCCAGCTGTTGCAGATGTCTTGTAAGGTACATCCCAAATGGGGCGTTTTACTCTATGATGGGTCTGATGAGTGATGAGTAGAGGGGCACAATGACCTCTTTTGATCTGGATGCGAATTCTTTTGTGATTAGGTGGGCCACATAGAAGGATTTTCTAACCACTTTGGCAATGTGATTATCAAAGGAGAGATTATTATCTACTTGGGTCCCCAGATCCCCTATTACGTCTTCCGTATTTAGAGGACTACCATCTATGTGGTAATTTGTGGGTACTTTGTTTTTTCCCAAGGGGATGACTATGCACTTTTTGGCTTTTAGCTTGAGGCCATGATTTTGGCACCAGGTATCCGTCTCAGTGAGTCCCTTGTGGAGGATGTCTGTCTCAACCAGAAAGTCAATTATAGCCCCTAGTTTGCAATCGTCTATGAACTTGGTCAGCCATAGTCCTTCTGTGCTTGTCTGTACCTCTGAGAAGTATATGCCGAACAGTAGGGGTCCTAGAACTAAGCCCTGGGGAATGCCACTTGTAACCGGTTTAGAGTCGGACCTAACTACTGCAACTCTCACCATGTGGGTTCTGTCTGTGAGCCAGTTGGCAAACCATCTTGTGACATAGGGGGTTATGTTCAGGCTGGTGAGCTGGTCTATAATACCAGAATGGGGAATGGTGTCAAAGGCCTTTGCGTGGTCTAGGTAGGCTGCATGTACCATCTTTCCCTCATCTACAGCCTTAGTAACTGTCTCAAAGTCGTCTACCAGGTTTAGGAGGCATGATCTGTCCTTAAAGCCGAACTGGGTAGGGTTCAGTGTTTGGAGGTTCCCAATGTCTCTGTTAATGAGTTCCATGAAGATGTGCTCCACAGCCTTGCAGACTAAACTAATCAGGCTTATAGGGTGATAGTTCCCTGGGTCTGCTGTGGCTCCACCTTTGTGGAGCAGAATAACCATTGCTGTGCGCCACTCTATGGGTACGTAGCCTGTGGAGAGGCTGAGTATGAACAGTGTGTTAAGGTGAGGGGTTAGTTTGTCTTTGAGCTTGTGTAGGATGTAGCCTGGGACACCGTCTGGTCCCACTGATGCTGTCTTTTTGGCTTTGGAGAGGGCTGCTGTTTTAACCAGAGTGTCTGTGATTTCAGGGGCTCTACATTCTTCTGGTATGGTTATGGGCCCCTTTGGGGGGTGAAGTTTGCACTGAACCTGTCTGCCAGGATGTTGACAATATCGGACGGTTCAGTGTATTTTGTGCCATTCTGCACTAACTCTGAGCATTGCCACGTAGATTCTTGACATAGCTAAAGAATGCCTTGTGGTTATCTTTGGAGTCTTTGGCAATTTTTCTTTCAAAGCTAGCCTTGGATGATTTTATGAGGGATCGTAGTTTCTTGTTGATACTGATCAGGGATGTCTTCCCTTCTTGGGATTTTGCTCTTTTCTGTACTAGTTTCCTCCTTCTATTGTATAGCTTGTTTATGGCAGGGGTCCACCAGACTGGTTTCCTTTTCTTGGAGGAGTGAGTCTTGGTTTTGCTTGGAATAGCACAATCCATGCATTCTTGTAGGTGCCCGTAGAATGCATTAGTAAAGGACTTTACAGCTTTGACAGCGCTATCCTTTAGCATGGGGGCTTTGAAACTTTCTACCTCGGTCTTAAGTAACGTGAAGTTTGCTTTTGAAAAGTTTTTCACGGTGGTTTCCTTGACCGGGGATGGGGGCGGAATGTGGATATCCAGAGTGATTTGTTTATGGTCAGATCTAACCAGCGAGGGGTTGACCTTCGGTGTGGAACACTGGTCGCTCATGTTGGTGATGACCAGGTCCAATATGTTGTCACCTCTGGTGGGAGTGTCGACCAGTTGATCCAGGGCATTTGAGTTTATAAATTCTAGGAAATGTTGGGCAAGGGAGTTAGTACCAGAGTACTCCCAGTTAATGTTTAGGTAATTGAAATCACCCAATATTAGGGTGTTTGGTAGGACCTTTATGTTTCCCAGTGTTTCCAGAAACGCAGAATGGGGGTCCTGGGACATGGGTGATCTGTAGCAAGCTACAATTTGAATTGCAGTTTTGCCCGTTGTTATTTGCACGTGGATGATCTCTGAAGCATTGTGCTGTGCCACTAACCTGGAGGTGTGGGTATCTTTGATGAATATGGATATGCCCCGCCTTTTGGTCTGGGTTCTGTGGCCGAAATGTATGGTATGAGTTGTAGCCTGGTAGTGATGGGGTACTCTCTGAAGCCTTAAACCAGGTTTCTGTTCCTGCACATATAATGATTTCCTCCATACTGAGGAGTGCCTCGACTGTGTGCATTTTGAGGTTTAGACTTCTGGCATTGAGTAGCATTAGTCTCAGTTTTTTTGTTACTTGTGCTATTTATGGAGGTGGGTTTGTCTTTTGAGCCTTGCCAAAAAAAGGCACTATGAGGGTGACAAGTGCCTTGGCCAGTATTTGAAAGCCTAAGGGTGACAGATGCAAGCCATCTCTAGCAAAGCAGCGTGGCTTGTCAAGCATGTCATCCCAGGAGGACAGACACTGGACCCCCCTTTGACTGACACCAGAAACTTAGCAAATTGTTGAAATTGATAATTTTTTCTTTATACCGTGGTATGCTTGGTAAGGGCAGGATGCTACTTGGGGTCAGGGTCATACCGGGCTGGGCTACGTGATCGGAGAGCTCTTCCATGTCTCTTTTCATGTAGTCCTGGGAGGTACGGCTCGGGTCATTCACACCAACATGGACAATGACAGAGTCGTATTTGTACTTCTTCTGGAGTGACCTGAGTGCTCGTGTTATATGGCAGATCTTGGCACCAGACAGGTAGCAAAAACAGTAACCTTTTCCTTGTTCAGCCTAGTGAGTGGGATGCAAGTGTGCCTGACTATAGAGTCACCTATCACTAGTGTGTTGGGTATGTTATTTTGCCTTACGGGCTGTGATTGCATGGCACACTGGTTTTGTGAAGTATTTGTTTCATGGTTTGTGTTGGGGGGGGGGGTGATGGTTGCTTGGATGTCTGTTTTGGAGGTCTCTGTTGCTTTTGCAGATTTTTATTTAGAGCCTCCGATTATGTTTTCATGCATTTGTGTGTTTTTTGCCAGTGCTGGTTTAAAGGGTCTATGTGAGACTTGTGGTGTGATGCAAATATTTCACTTCACCTCTTGACTGACTGATCCATTCTTGGGTTGAGAGAGCTTAGCCTCCAGATTGGCTGTATAATTGCATCTCTCGCATGTATTCTTGCTTGGTGGTAGGAGGAGAGGGTTGTCTGTGTACATGAAGCATACATGAGGCAGTTGTAACATTGCCTCAAAATGCCCAGATTCACCAGTTGGACTGGAGAGTACACCTGAAACTGCCCTTTGGACTTGCCTGGATAGGTACAGTGAACTGTTTTATAGATTAGCTGGGAAGGTCGAATAGAGAGCCTTGTCCTTCTGTACAGTATAGAGGGGTCTAGTGCTAGGGTTTATAATTGCTGGCTATGAGTTTTGAGCAAGTGCCGGACTGAGAAATGAATTGTTTGAGTGCTTACGTTGAATGTTTGTCTAGTTCCAAGGGAAAAATTGAAGAAGAGACTTTGTGGAACCGGGAATAGTTACACCCTAGCTAACTGACACTACCCGGCGCACAAAACTGGGCAAATGCATTTTTTATAGCAGGGAAATGAAAGAGATAGAAATTAGACCAAAATGGCCAATAAACTACTAATTTATGGGCTGAAACCACTCCTCCAGGGACAGATAGGTTGCTCAAAGCTCCCCTCTCTCACAGGTGAACAGAGAAACTTCCTTCTATCCAAGTAAGGTATGGGCAAACAGACTTGTAACACAGCCCTGAATTCAACACTAACCTGAAAACTGGACTATACTAGCTTAGAAAGGTGGGAAACAAGTATTTTTTTTTTCAGAAAATAAAGCAGATGCAATAAAAAAAACACAAATGCACAGAAGCACCAATTTTAGAAAGAAACAGTTCAAATAAGCAGGCACAATAAGCCTGTGACCAGAAATTCCCAGCTCAGAAGGGCAGAATCCAGCCTCTCCTCCCACAAGAGTGCAGACCACAAACCTTCTTAATGTAGAATAACTGGCCTGAAGCCCAAGTGCTTAAACGAGAACTAATACACTTTTAGAATAGCAGACACTCAGCCTTCAATCAGCAATTCCCAGCTTAGAAGGATGTAAGCTAACCTGTCCTGCCACAACAGTGCAGACCACAAACCTTCTTAATGTAAAACAACTGATGTGAAGCCCAAGTGCTTAAACCAAAAGACAGAATAACAGTTACAATTTAATCAGGCTACTACCAAGCAGTAATAAATGCTGCAGAATAAATAAAATTGATTGAGTACTTTTAAGAGGAGGCAAAAGCAAAATAAAGTAGGAGGAAATACAAATACAGTAAAAGAAGATGAATAAAGTGCATTTATTTTTCTTATTTGTTAGTAAAGTGCAAAGAGAGAGTAAGGAAGAACCTAATTGGGTTGGCCTTCTCAAATCTTCTCTCTGTGTTAGTAGAGTGAACACTAGACTCAGAATATGATCTCACTATACTCGGTTAAGTGAGCAAATGAGATGAGATAGACCCAGGAGGAGTCTTTAAATACAAACTTACAGGAGGGGCGGGCAATTCCAAAGCCACCAACACTAATACCAAAACAAGAACAGAGAGGGTTCTTGGGGAAATAACTGCACAGAGACACACAGCACACTATTCAGTGAAACAATTAGGTAACAGAAAAAAATACAGTACTTTTAAAACTGCAAGTTTGCACTTCACAGAAGAATAAAATACAGTACTGCAAAGTTTGTACTTAACTTCAGCTTCTAATGCAGGTGATTGTAGCCAACCAAGTCACTCAGAAATTTAGCATAAAATGAATTTGCAAACTTTGTGACTAGCACTTAAAGTACAGAGGGAAACCCTTTCGGCTAACAGTTAAATATCAGATAAAGAAATGAGAAGACCTCAACCCCCTCTTACAGCAGAGACACACACAGCACACTATTCAGTGAAACAAGTACTCACCCCTCTAATATAGGTACATAAAACCCATTGTTCCTTTTAGCAACTTCATTGTGCATCTCTACTAAAAACTGTCCAGGATAACCTCTTCTATGAAACATATCTAGTACAATATTGCATTCAGAGTAAAATTTGTCTACGTTAGATTTCATTCTCGCCAGATGAATTAACTGCCCTTAACCACTGCCTTTTTTTGAAATCTCAGATGCCAACTAGAATACTGTAAGCATGTATTGGAGAAGGTAGGTTTCCTATAACTCGTAGAATAAAAACACTTATTAGGGGTGTTCTTTCCAACTTCTACATCCAGAAAGGAGATTTTATATTCATCATAATGTGATGAAAATTTAAAAAAAAATCAACTGTATTATTAATGTATACCAAAAATTTGTCTAATCTTTCTTTAGTGTCCAACCAAAAAATAAACGCATCATCCAAAAACCTAGCATACAATGACCAGCAGCCAGCATATTCACTTGAAAAAATGTACCGTTTCCCACTGGACCATAACATAGTTTGCAGAACTTGGGGTGTAGGCACCCCCCATTGCAACACGCATTTGCTTGTAGGTCTGACCTTCAAAGTAAATAAAATTATTTCTCAATACCACTTCCATCAGTGCAACACATGCATTTACTGCTAATAAACTACCATTATTAAATAACTGCTGTTCAAACCACAATCCTTCTTGTGGTATTACGGAAAATAAATCATGTACATCAATGGTTACAAACAACCCTTCTTCCGGCTTTTCCCGGTTAGGGGTTGCCAAAGTGGATCACCTGTCCACTCAAGATTGGCAGTGGAGTTTTATGGCAGTGGAATTTTACGGTGTTGAGTTGCCAGCCCGGCACCCAACCTTCCACAGAAGGCACACGCATGCACATACTCACACCTAGGGCCAATTTAGAGTGTTCAATCCACCTACAGCATATTCGTAAAAAAAAAAAGGTATGGTATTAATCAATTCCAGGAAATGCCATGAATCTTTGCATATATTCATGTTATTTGCTAAACTGCCCTTTATATGATGGTCAATACACTGTGCTATAAAATATGTTTTAGACCTTGAGCCATCCACAATAGGCCTAAACGGTGGATTATTAAGACACTTGTGAATTTTCAGCTAACACTGGCTTTTCATTGCATATTACATTGGGAAAACTAGCAAGCAGTTTAAAAAGTGTATGAGTATATTTTGGATATAAGGAATAAAAAATCCACTAATGCTCTTTATAGACACATTCAGAAATGTGATACTTAGTTTTAATTTTTTAGTAATTGAGCAAGTTAAAAAAGACCACAAGGGTGGATAATTGAGGAACACCTGGATAAGAATGAGTTGAGATGCCAGATAATATTGGCTGCCACTAATTATCCAGGGCTCAATTATTCCTGCTATATTATTTCTTTACTAAAACTGAAGTTTTATGGTGCTAGTTAGGAATTTTGTTTGGCATTTTACACAAGGTTTTATTGTTAAGTGTGAATATATATGTTATATTAAGTTTTATAGTTAACATACAACTTATAATTGGCTATGTTTTATCCTGTGTCACACACTGAGGGGTATATATGGGTGTGGTTGTAAATATTTTATTGTTCTGATGAAGTTCTGAGTGAACAATAAATTGTATTCTCTGTGGAATGTGGTTCACTGGTTCGTTTTACTTTACTAGTTCTTGTTTTGGTGGATTGGTTTTTTGGATGTTAATCCAACAAAGACCAAGATAGCAATCAATCAGTAAAACAGCTCTATACAAACTACAACACAGATCCAAGAGCTTTAACAACACAGCCAAGTTCCCATCAAGGCAGACTGAAAATGCTATGGCCTGTAATTTTAATACTCTCTCAGCTACAGAGCAAAGCAGTTTACTTAAAATTCAACGGTTTACTTACTTACTCGTCATCCACAGTATATCAGGTCAGCATGTGAGCCAATATTTGGAAAGGAACATGAAAACCCAAGGGTAAAAACGTCATACAGACAAACCAGTAAAAACTGCAAAAGGCCTAGCCAAGCTAGGATCTCTTCACTATGTAATACCTTAATGGTTTGTCTGTATAACTTTTTTACCCCTTGGATTTGGTGTTATTTGGAATGTTAATGGACATAGACACGGCTTAGTTTTAAGCTCTATGTTTCTTAAGTATAGTCAAACAATCTACTTATACTGTACTAATGAGGTCGGAGTCAGAAAAAAGCCGAAATGTGACATGCCTATAGCTAGTGAGGTTTGTCTTTATTGGCCTGAATACATCCATAAAGACTTAAAAATAAAAGGTCATGGTCATTCAGAAGCCATGTAGCTAAAATGTAGGTATGTCTTTCAGTAAGAACAATGTTCCTGCTAAATACCACATCAATAGCAACACCCTAAGTACGCACTCAGTGGTGAGACACCTTGACACACAGGTTAACAGCAACCTTACCTTTGAACACCATGTCTCTACGGTGGTAAGAAGGATATTCTATAGTACTCATCTCATAAGTAAGGTCATCGTCTCCAGAAAAAAAAAATGTTATAACCTCCCTGTACTCTTCCCTCATCAGGCCAACAATTGAGTACAATGCTCCTTTTGGTATGTACCTTTCCAAGTACCTGCAGCAATTGGATTGACCACAAAGGTTTCTCACAAGGAAAATTCAAGGTCTTCAGCATGTGTCCTATGGGGATGGTCTGAAATCACTGTCACTTTATTCAGTTTCATACAGACTACTCAGAGGCAATCTCTGCCTTGCATATAGGGCAATTTCTGACCCAGCTTTATTGGAAATACTGCATATCTGCAAGACAAATGGTACACAGGTTACTCACTCTAAACCCCTTAACCTGGTATGTGACATTAATAGAACCTGCTGGAGGGACAGATTTGTCTACCAGAGGTTACCACACCTTTGGAACAGAGGGTCTATATTAAAATCATCTAAAACTCTGTTAAGCGAACAGCATTACACCGAAAACACTGTTCATGGAATCTTGCTCTTGTGGGGGGGCTGTGCATGCTGATGTACCATATACCACTGTCATATTGTCCATCTGTATGGAGATCACTCCCTTGGGAGGATGTCCTGGAATACCTGCAATGCTAGGGGGACCATCCTCATCTCTAAGATACTGATGTTAAAATTGTCCTCTACTGGTGACCATACCCCTTGTAGCATCCTCCCTTTGAAATGCCCCACCCCACCCTAGAAGGGAAGCATCTGTGGTCACTACCACAACTGGTGAGTCCACGTGAAAAGCTCATCCCTCAGTCAATGAAGAGGATGTAATCCACCAGGTAATGTGTTTGCAGATATGACTAAACTGAAATTTTACATGTAAGGGAGGGACTTTGAGGCCACTGTACTGCTAGGATCCATTGCAGCACTCTCATGTGATACCTGGCTAGTGGAACCATTAGTATTGTGGATACCATTAAAAAGACATGTGATCAGCCTTGCTGGGGGTGAGGGGTGATGAGATACCCATATAGCCATTATACACAAAGAACTCTGACATGGGGAAGGCTGTGATCTAAAAGTTGATGTCTATATAGCATCTGTTGGGTTGGAATCAGATGATATTTTGGATGATTTACTGTTATGCTTAGAACTGATAACTGGAGTACGTGATCTAGGTGATGAAGCAACAGATGCTTAGAGGTAGCAGTTAGGAGCCAATTGTCGAGGCATGGGAAAACGTTGATATCTAGTAGCTGCAATTGCACTGTTATCACTGCCATTATCTTGGTGAGAATCCTGAGGGCTGTTGTGAGACAGAAAGATAGGGCTCTAAAGTGAAAGTGACTGGTCCCCAGCCAGAAATGGAGGAATCTCTTGGAGTGCTTCTGTATCGTCACATGATGGTAAGCATCCTGGACATCTACTGAGTACATACATTTGTTCTTCCTCACCAGGGGCAATATGGACTGAACTGTAACCATCTGGAATTCTGTCAGTTTCACAAATTGATTTAGGTTACTGAGATCCAATATGGGTCTGAGGTCCCCATTTTCATCAGCATTAAAAGGAACCTTGAGTAGTCTCTAGATTCTAACTGGTCTTGGGGGATTGGTTGCAGGACATCATTTTTTTTTTTTTTTTTTGTTAGAACTTTTGAAATTTCTACTGCTGCTGGCTCCCCACTGACTGGGTGGAACATCAGGGTGTAGACCTACCTCCTCAAAAGTCTGTGCCAATGCTTCAGCTCAGATTCCCTTCTCAATCAGAAAGAGTCAGAGTTGAAACTGAGAGAGATTCTTTCGGTGTTGAAGTAACAAAGTGTCGACCGTGATGAAGGAAAGTGCCAATGAGACTAGTCCCGGCAGAGGGTGAACCAGTACTGGAATGAAAAGGGAAGGGTAGGATTGAACCAATTCTCGGAATGGCCCCAGTGTATGCTACCAAGAGAAATCCAAGCTGGATATACGGCTTGAGAAATTTCCTCATCACCCTGTTCAGTAAGACTTCGAGATGAATGGTCAGAAGATGCCACCGAGTCTAGAATATCTCCTTTCCTGCGGAATCAGTGAATGAAGCCTCAGGTTCACCAGCAGTGAAAACTGGGGTTGAGGAGAAGAGGAACGGTACAGAGAAGCCATCAGTTCTGACCTCCTAGCAGATTTTGGTTCCTGTCTGCTGACAAAGTCAATCTGGTGAATGCTTTCTGGACAAATCCAAACTTTCTGAAGATGCATTATCCTGATCTTTAATCACAAAACACCAAAGAAAAAAATGGATACAAATAAATAAATCCAAGACACAGGATGGAGTACCACACAGCTTTAATACTGGTACCTCTGCCTTTCGCCTTCAAGGGATCCTTTGAAGGCGAAAGGTCGAGGTACCGGGATTAAAGCTGTGTGGTACTCCACCCTGTGTCTTGAATTTATTTATCCTGATCTTTGCCTTTATCTTTGATTTTGTCCTTAACAGTGCCTTTAGACTTCTCTCTAGTTTTACATTTATCCGATTTTCTGGTTAGAGAAGCACAGGAAGATCCTGATGAAGTAGAAGCCATTCTCTATGGGAAAAGTATGCCTTTAATAAGCTTCTCCAGTCTAATTTGGAGAGCTCTGGAGCTGAATGAAGACAAGACTAACAGAGTTTAGATGGTGAGTGCTCAGGTAGTATACACACATCGGATGTGGATCTTGAGGTAGCAGTTTATGCCCACATTGTGAGCACTTCGGTGAATCAGACATCGCTAAAGAACAGAAGAAAATGTATAGATATAAGATTATCTAATCTACTGTAAAGTTAAGTACAATTAGACCCCACACCAACAAAATTTTAGATAGTGTAATACAAAAATGCAAACCCTAAGAATATTCTAACAGAATAATCACAACGCATGCGAAAAAACTACTAAATTTTTCTATGCAGCAAATAGAAGGTATAAATCTCTCTGTAAGGAGAGGAGGAAAAAATGCTAAAATCCAAAAGGATACAAGCAATGGAGGAGTCCATGAAAAAGCATATGTAGTCTTTAGGCAGCAAACAAGATCTGAGACATTAAGGTGGAGGGCAGGGAATTATGGGTAGGGGAGGAGTGAGATCGCTGGAACCGAATAAGCTTCAGAGTTGGTGCAGAGGTCAGATCCAACAACCCATGATGTGTTGAATTGGATGAAAATAGGCAACACTGGATCTTTTAGTTTTTAAGACCATGTCTGGGAAATCATTAATAAATAATGCAAGGTTTGTGTGTGAGATGTGAAACTTTTGCCACTTCATCTACAAAGTGACTGTCAGCAATCAGGATGTTTTTACTGTAGCCAACATTAACTACCTTTACATCCGGAAATGCATTAACAGGGTTTGTTATGATTGGAGTGAGCTGCTGTTTACCTTAGGAGACTGAAAACATACATCTTCATGGCTGGGATTTAAAGGCAAGAACTTTGTAGCTGTCCAGAGATAAATATCAAGGATTCTGTAGAATGAAGAAGCATACAGTTGCTAAGACATGAGTTGTGTTTTGAATAATGCCACTTAATTACCACAGACACACTATAGAGACAACTGGTGTTAGGCAGGCTCCATGAAGGAGTCGTATTAACAGGATGGTCTAATGTAATAGGAAGTGTGCCTGAGTATGCGCTTTGCAAGCTCACACACTCGAAGTGCCTCACTGCTCCCATCCATGCTATGGTAAACAGGCCAAGGATGGCCACCACAGCAAAGTTTCACCCCCATTCCTTATATAAATTAGGGAAGAAAGAGGGACAATAGGTCATTTAGAAAAGGGAAATAAAGAGGAAAATACACAAAGGTAATAATAAAGAAAAACAGTGGCTGGGCAGAGAAGGGCACTTTTTTTGTGTGAAAGTCTCCTATTTTTCATATAACAGGAGGATAGCTGGGGAAGGAAAGAAAGGGAAAAAGGGACATAGGGGGAAAGGTTGCAGCAGAACAAAGACCACAAAATGCACATGCAGACAGACATGGGTAGTACTGAAAAGGTGGTGACAATTGTGGATAGACACAGAGGGTTAATCCTTAGTGACAGGAAGAATAGGACAAAAAACAAGATAAGGGGAGTGATGCACAAGGCTGGATAATACATGGATGTTGGCCTAGGGCAGGGTATATGACAGATGCCACAAAATCAGTCACTTCCATGGCTGGCAACATGTACAGGCTGTGTCTGTCCACTGGCCAGGGTCTTGTAGCCAGATGACAACCGGTCAAGCCAGGAGGTACACCACAGATGTGAACCAGGCATCCCAGCAGATGACACCAGCCTATGCAGGTGACTACGTGACCACAGAAGACCCCCTTTCGGCAACATCAGAAGATAAGCTTCCACTCTCATCTTAAAGATTGGAAGGAGAGGCCAAGAGTGAACCCTGTTCTCATGGCTGCTTTCAGCAGGATGACTTCCATTTTCCAACTGATAGGTAGGCCTAGAGACCACTGGTGCCTCAGTAACAGAAGCATCCACCAATAGAGGCTGAGATGATTGCCTCTGCTTCTCTGGCAGCACTAAAAGTTGGACTTGCAGAAGGAAAAGATAAAAGAACATTTATTAGTTCACACACAGGTTATACAATATTAAAGCTGGGAGTAGGGAGGGTGGGAAGACAGTGGGAGAGGGAAGTGGGGACTTTTTTTAGGGGGGTGTAAGGAACTGGCAAGTTTTAAAAATGTTCTTATAGAGTACTCTTTTCAGAAATGCTGGGGGTGCAAATGGTTATAGCTAAGGAAATTATTCTTTTGAGCTGGAACAGATGATCTGAACTTATACATACAGTAAGGCCTTAAGTTTAATGCTACTGGATGTAAAAACACAATTACTAAAAATGGAAGTCAAAACTTAAACTAACTGTAAATGAAGTACTGAAAGTTGTAAAGTAGTGGTGCACAACCTTTTTGTGGTGAGGGCCACTACACGAATTCTTAATGCATCTGCAGGCCACCTCAAAAGTCATTACGAGTTAACAATAGGTACAGGTGACTGGGATTTTTACTTTACACAGCAGTCATGAAATTGCCTGCTTTCTACATCAACTTTGCATTTAACTTTATTCTGGTTTGCAGACATGACTTATTACAGACTCTTGTAGAAAGTTACTACTGTTTATAGACTAAGTTATAAATAAGAAAGAATAGTTACTTCCGCGTCTAAAGACAGAGGTGTGCACAACTGCAGTCATTCAGGTAGGCATGCACATGCCGGAAAGTTTGCCTGCATGACTGGAGTAAGGCATAGTATTTTTTCACTTTTTTTTAAATTTTTTGGTTACTCTCTTGGGGCTGGATGGCGTTGCGTGGAGGACTGGATTTGGCCCCCAGGCTAGACTTTATGCACCACTGTTGTAAAGGAACTAAAGAGCAAGAGTTGGGATCTTTAGAAAAGTGAAGGAGCAAATTACAAAAATAAATGGAAGCTGTGGGGGACAATTCATCTAGAATAATATTTAGGAGGAAGAATAAGATTAAGGGGAAGGCAGGTAATGAGCAACTAATGTAACCCTGGAATGAAAGATAATTGTTAAAGAAACATGTATAATGCATGAAAATACTGAACATGTTTACTATGATTTACTTTCTATTAATGTATGTGAATCTATGTTATTGCTTAAAATGTGTAAATTTAATAAATGCGTTTAAAAAAAAAAGAAAGAAAAAGAAAAGCTGCACTGTGCAATCATGTCCTTTACATATACATCTACTGGCAGATGTGCTCCTGCCTCTTGGTACATCTTTTTCTTATTCCTGAGCTAAAAGCTCAAGCAGTTGCAACAAAATACAGAACTCAGTACAGTGGTGGATCTTAAAAAAGACAAAAGGGGGGGGGGGGCTGCTTACAGAATAACTGTAGCTGGCTGCTCCTAGCCCCCACCTCCCACTGTCGACTGCTAAACCTCCCACTAATTAGGTTGGGTTGACACCACTGCAGGTTGCTATAGCAATGCCCGCACTGCTCACCTGAAAAGATTATGCCAATGATGTCACTCACTGTCCTAGCAAGCTCTTGTGCAAAGTTCCACTGTATTAGCTTAGCCAGCACTCCTAAAATCTCCTAAGGAGTATGAACAAGAAATTCTTGCTTTTCCTGTCAGCACACAGGAGCCCTTCTGTTTTCAACATCTGAAGCAGCTATGGTCACTCAAGAATGGTAGCCCCATGCACATATATGCATGCTTGAACAATACAGGACATTGTAATGCAACAAGGTATTGTAAAATGGCTTTGTAGTGCAAAGACCAGTTTCAAGGATACCATGCGTGACTATATAGTTTACTGATCTGAGAAAGAGAGAGACCAGCATTGCTTGTGATGACAGAGTAGTGTGTTAACAGTAGTGACTCAGAGACAGCTGCAATTCCCTCAGTAATATAACCAATGTGCTATGAGGTCTGCATCATTGTGACAGAAAGCCAGGTCACCATACTGAAAGAGGCTGTGATAGTAAGAGCAACTGCAGATTCAGTAGTTTAATGCATGCGGACATTAGACTTTGAAACAGATACCCTGAAGGAAGAAAGGACACCTGGCAATATAACCTTACATTGTACTGGATACCCATGCTGGACGACAGCAAAAGAGTCACAGAGGAATTGCTGAATGTGGTGTGTGTGTGTGTGTGTGTGTGTGTGTGTGTGTGTGTGTGTGTGTGTGTGTGTGTGTGTGTGTGTGTGTGTGCGCGTGTGTCTATTGCCACACTGGACATGATGGCTCCTGTACACTGGGTGAAGCATTGAAATGCATATTGTGAAGAGGGGGAAGAAAAGGGTGTGCAGTGTTTTAAACTGATTCAATACACTAACAGAAAGGAGTGTCATGATAAAATATCTACAACAGTAGTTCATGTTGGAAGGGAGAGAAGTGTCAGAAAAGGGGACAAGTGGGTACCTTGTACAGCAGAGAAGGGCAGCATACAGTCATATGAGGCATCTGCAGTGAGCTACATACATTCACTGACTGATATGTAACCCACAGGTGTACAGATCTTGTCATGGGCCTACAAAAGAGGCAATGACTAGAAAAGGACAACATCCAGGAGACTGAGGTGTAATTGCAGACCCTATGCAAACACTTCATAAAATTTACAGAGCCAGTCCATGGACTATAGTCACCTTACAAGTTCCCACCTTCTCAGGGCACTTCCTGCCTTTTGGTGGGCAAAGCAATTCAAACCCAGGGTAAATTTACAGGCATCCATAGCATCCACATCTTGTACAAAGGTAATGTGGATAATCCTTTTCAGGAACAAAAGTGGCTACAAGTGTTACAGGACAGCAACGCTGTAGGTGGCCATAACAATGTAGTCCTACAACAGAGTATCTACAAAAAGCAGCCGACGCCATTGCTTACCACATCTCAATGCTAATCAATCGAACTATAGTAGAAGCCAAAATCCCAACCATCTGAAAGATATCCTATGCAATCCCACTTCACAAAGGAGGTAGCTGTACTGAACTATCTAATTATAGGCCAATAGCTATATTATCTCCACTTGCAAAGATTATGAAAAATGTATTCAAACTGTTGCATCACCCAATTCAGAATAACCTTATGGCAGACTCCCAGCATGGCTTCCAACCTCAACGCAGCACTACTTCAGGCCTCCTAGCCTTTGCCAACACCATAAACAACAATCGCAACAACAGCATATCCTCTGCCCTCTTCTTGGATCTCTCCAAGGCATTTGATATGGTTGATCACTAACTTCTAATCCACACCCTGAAAACATTCTGTCTAGATACTAAAGCCCTTAAATGGTTCCAATCTGAGTGGCAGACAGCAGGCTACCCAACTTCCTTGTGTACCCCAGGGTTCTATACTAGGGCCCCTTCTGTTCTCCATTTTCATCAATGACCTTTATACTGTTATCCCAAAAGTCAGCTATATCCAATACGCTGATGACTCCACCCTGATCTGTTCGGCCACATCTCCAACAGAACTGTAGTCAGCTACCCAGACCACCTTCAACACAATAGAAAACTGGCCTTCTGGTCGTCATCTGATCCTAAATCCCAAAATAACAAAAATGTTACTATACTCACCAACACATAGATCTACTGCATTCACCTTTACCATAAAATCTAATAATGACACTATAATCGCCCCAGTCTCCTCTACAAAACTACTAGGTGTTATCATAGATAATCAAATTCGACCTGCATGTTAATCATTCCATCAAAACCATCAATAAAAAAACTAGGGTCACTTTACAGGAAAAAAGTCGTCTTAACCCCACCTGCTAGAATTGCCATAGCTCGCTCTCACCTACTTTCAACTCTTCTGTACGCATCCCCTTTACTCTCTAATTTAAACAAGTCTGTCCTTAAACTCTCTATCTGCTACAACCACATTGCCAGATTTTCCACCGGACTGCCTTATAGGACACATCACTGTATCAATCTAAACCAACTTGGGTGCTTGAACTCCCCAGCTTGATCCAGTATAACGAACTGATTATGGCCTATAAAATCCTTTACACTCCGGACGATACTCCTGCACTTAAAAATATTACCAACCCCTATAACAATCCTAGACCTCTTCGATCTTCTAACAGACTGCTAGTTCAGACTATCAAAACTAATAACTCGGCTGGTGACTCTCTTTGCCAACTCTGTAGGTAGATCCTAGAACTATCTCCCAGCTGACATTACTTTACTTACCCACCCTGAGTCAATTTAAGATGAGACTAATATTTGACACTAAACTGGCTATGTCAATGTATCAAACCCAACTCTCCTCTAGAATGAGTTAAAAACTGTAATTTAGCTTATTTGTGTTACTTAATCCGGACTTACACTCAGGATTATCTCTAACCTTGGAATTTGTATAACTTAAGTATGTAACTACTGTAAATATTGTATCTGTAATCTTAACTGCTTACCTTGGAGCTTTTCTCCCTGGGCCTCTGCTGAAAACAGACATGTATCCAGTCGGACTATCCTGGTCAACAAATGTAAAATAAAATAAAATAAATAAATAAAAAATAACCAATGTGATATTCTATAACAGGATTAAAGTACAAGACTGCCAAGGACACATCTACTAAAAGAGATGGGTCACCAATACAGAAGAAGTTCACAGAGGTGTTCCTGTCTGGGGAAGTGGATTGTACCTTCATACACAACGGTGGATTGAAACTGAGAGTTGCACTGGTGACAACTGCATGAGTATCTGTAGGGGATACACCGGATTATTATTAGCCACCATTAAACTGCCATATTGTACACATTCCATAACACATGAAGCAGGACATACTCAGAGAACTTCTGCATAGCTGTCCTCCAGGTTCTTATAGTCTGCAACTGAAACCTGCTACACAACAAGGTATATAGGCATGCATATGATATTCAAAGCTTTTGTCATGTAAAAGTATTCCTGCTTTGGTTTGAGGTTTGCATTTATTACAGACTGCAACGATTTACTGTTTTCAAGCTTTCATGGGTTCTTCTGCTGGATGTTTCAGCATAAGGGGACAGCACATGACAGATGTCAGCAGGTCACCTGTGGCTAACAAAGATAGCAATGTGTACATGGCATAGTCTGTTGACAAACTGGCACTGCAAGCAACACTAGCACTGGAGGGCTCACACACATCCCCCACATCTGAAGAGACTGACTAGGGGATAGGCCAAAACTCTAGCTTACCAGTGTTTGTTGGCTGTCCTGCAACTGTGAGCCATACACAGGGTTAAAGGTTCATAAGTACTAAGCTAACTGCTCTTGTGGGCCATTTTAAGCCTAACCAATTTTCATTTTAAATGTGAGAATCAAGCCCTGTACCTTATATCTGTGAGGCATACACTTTAACCATTATGCCAACCTCCAACACAGGATTCCCCAGCCCAATCACAATTTGTAAGCAACACTGCCTTTAACATACACAAACATGCAATAAGGGAGAGGTATGGTGGTATGCAGTGCCATGGCTTCAGGTTTGTCATAGAACTGGATGCTACACCTGGCATTAATCATTGCATATACATGCAAATCATCCAGGTATAGACCTAGTGAGTGTGCCGTACTACATGCAGGATGATATCAAGTGCCTGCACATAATGTGGAGCTCAGGGATGGGGAACAGATGGTGCTGATCAGGTCAGTGTTAAGGCGCAATGTATCCAAGAGGCACATGGCAACCATCCTCTCTTTTGCCTCTATCAGCTCTTGCTGTCAGCGTCCAAGGAAGAGTCTGGAAGCTCAGTGGCCTATCAGAAATCTAGGACATCCAGATGACAATGCTCCTAAAATACTATCTCTAACAGTTATGGCCACAGTGGCCACTAACACCTTGCCATAGCTGGACTCATGTATGTGGCCACCACCACTAAAAGATCCACCTGTGGGACACCTCACCAGGCAAATCTCTTAATCCCGTACTTCTACACCATAAACATCCTGTGGGCAGGTGCAGTACCATGCCTACTCATGGCTGTCACAGCTGTTATGGATGACATACATCTAATGGCGCCTAACATAAGTCACTCAATCACTGTGAACACATGTGCTCCTCTAGTTTTATTCCAACCCTGTCAAAAGCTGCCCTAAGACTAATGACCTCATCACCAACATTCTGGATACAACATGTCCATCCTGACATATTGGGATGTAATCCAAGACTTCCACAATCTATCAAATTACGTAGCTACTACATCTACCCCTATACACTGGCCCATATGTGACAGCACTACTGTCACTGTTCCCCCATCTATTCAAATTATGTTGACTGTATCCTCCTTACTCCCTATCTGGGGGGTAAGGTAACACTTGATGCAGACTGTACTGCATAGCCTGGGTTTGATTATGACTGCATAATTTTATTCCATGTTGCCTGCATCATGGCCAATAATTGTGGCTCAGTTGCTGCTTCTTTGCCGGTGCTTCGATCGACTGTGTCTGCCTCTCATGCTGCTACTCCTCTGACCATCTGTCCTACACCTTGTCTTTTGCTCCAACAGGAATGGTGGGTTTTGTAGGGATGTCTCCCTGCTTTTGAATCATCTTCTGTACAACCATGCTATGCAACATGTGGAGCTTACAAATATCAGGCTGCAGGTCTCGGGTGATTATAGCTGTGCTCCATCAATTCATCTAGGCATCAAAAGTGCCCATTAACTTGACTAAAAACACATTCCACCATGCTCTGCATCAGTGTGCTCTCTACTGCATGCCAACTTTGCCATGGTCTGGTGGTTGCAGATGGGGGGGTCATCATTCATGGTTCTAATGCATAGCCAACATCCACTGCAGCATACAGCAGTGACATTATGTGGCCTTCTACCTGACCACATGGTAACGATCGAGTGAGTGCTGAACCTACCTACGTGCATTTACTGAATACATTACCCTGTAACAAGTCACCTCATAAAAAAGTTTAGCAAAGGACAGACTTGTACCAGATATGAGAACAATGGGAAATGCCAGGGTGGTGCAAAGAAACATTATAGATTATATACACTTGGCAATGCAAACCACATGGAGGTTGAGGAAAGCCTTTCCTGTTGATGTATCAGACACCCTTGTGGACCAGGCAGAGCATTGATGTCTGTATGCATGTGTAAAAATTAATAGCTCATAGGATCTCAAAGAAATGGTCAATCTTGTAGAATGTCTGAATAGTACTGGATCTCTCTTCTGCAGTTCTTGAGAAGCATTTACACTTACTCCTCCAGCAGCATAATGAGGCACAACTGATGTACAACACTCAAGGCTGGTGCCTGCAAAATCCTTAATATGGTCTGCTGTAGGTCAGGTTCTTGTAGCTAGGATGGTTAAAGTTACACATGCCTTACTGTCATATGGAATAGGCTGTACAAAAATACTCCAAGATGACACAGTTTGACAAACTTTTGCATGGTATCCCTTATCAGCATTACTTTTCTCGTTAATATGGCTGCATTGCTTTTGTCTGACTTGCACCCCCTGTGCGTTATCACCTTCAATATTTTGCACAGCTCAATATGCTGTCTTATAAATATCTTTTCTTTATGCATTTATGTATTTTTTGCACCATTCTCTGCGATTCTACTTTGAAAAATATCTTTTTGTTCAAAATGGCGAGAAAACTATAGCCACTCCTATGATTTCCCGATACATGCACATTAGAAGCATAACCATTTGTTTAAAAAAAGAAATGTATTTTAATACAAAAAGTTTTCTGAAAGATTAAATAATGATGGCCAGTTTATAGGAAGTGGCAAGGTGGAACAGCTTACATGATCTTACTGAGTTGTTAAAAAGTTGCAATGCCTCTAAATATTAGCGTTGCTGTAGCTACGGGTCATATTGACTACTAGAAGGAACACTGAGCACTATTCAAAATTCTGAGCTTTCTAGTCATTTTGTGGACACATTAAGGTGTTCTTCAGTAAGACCTTCCATCCCATTTATGTTAAAATAAAATAAAAAAAATAATGAACAAGCACAGAAAGCTGTATAGTTTCAACCTTACCACCATGAGTGTTGAGGAAAAAATAAAAAACAAAGAAACTATTGGTCTTAAAAGTTCGTTGATGAGCTCAGGCACAATAATTTCCAAAAATCCTGAAATCCAGGTAGTGTTCCAAAGCAACAAGCCTTTATTCGCCACAGACAAGCGATCCTCAGTAACAAAAATCAGAAATATTTTAACAATGTTAAACATATCAGCTTTATACACTTAGAACAGGTGTGGAAAATATACGTATTGTTTAATTTGAAACCAGCCTATTCATGGCAAACAATATAAACAGGGCTGAAAAAGTGCATTTTATAACAGCAAGTACCCACCCCCACACACACTATTACTGATTAGATCAAACTAAATCTTAGTTAAGGAAAACACTACCTATCTATTTGCAACCCACATTCCAAGATCAGGTATTAAGAAAATAACAACATATACATAAAAAGACTTAACTAAAATTGCTTTCAGCTGACTAATGCAATAAAACCTTCATCAGGTTTATTACAAGAAATAAAATCAAGAAAAAACACAGCTATCTAACCATAAATATAATCAAACAAAAACACTATGAATATAAAATACATCTGTCTAATAAATATCCATCCATGTGTAGTGTGCATGAAAAACTAAGTTAACAGCTCAGAAAAAATCAGTGCTTTGCAAAATAAAAAAATATATATTGTCACAGTTTTCATGTTTACAGCCCCAAAATCATGTTTATACAATGAAAACTAGAAGAAAAAACAAACAAATACAGAAAACAGTCGATAAAGTGAACTAGTAATGCATAAGTGTGCAGTTGTGTACATGAGTGTCCACAAGTACGGTAAATGGGGGAATTATACCAATAATACATGGTAATAGCGGCATGAAAAATGTACGTTTTGAATTTACCATTTAAATCTCTGGCATGATGCAATAAATCTAATCAAAGTAGAACTGAGGTTAAAGTAACTAAACATATTACATATAGATATACACACACACACTACACAATTTTTATTTAGTATATTTTTAGTACATAAAAATATTACTTAAAAAAATTCCCTAAAAAACTTTATACATTGTGTGGAAGCCTACATAAATTTAACACACTGTTAATAGAGCAGTAGTAGTTAAGTCCTGGTTTTCTGAATGCAATTAATTTCAACTGCAAGCATAATTATTTTTTCTCAACATACTGCTGACATCCCCTTTAAGCTCATCCATCTCCACATAGTCCAGAATGACAAATCAAATTTAAAACCAGAATGTCTGGGGTGTTCTATGAAGTGTTTGGATACTGTGTTTCTCTGGCATTTAAGTCTGATATCAGAAAGATGACCTGAAATCCTGCTTTTCAGTTTATTTACAGTCTTACCCACATAAAATGGAGGGCAGTCATTACACATGGCCTCACATACAACTTTTTCCGTATTAGTTACCACCTGATGAAGATTTCACCATCTTTTTAAGATAGGGGCACTCAAATGAGTCGCACTTCATCAAGTATTCACAGAAAGTTCAGTTACGTAGCCCTCAGATTTTAGTGCTCATGGTGTTTGTTATTTTTCTTTTCCACAGTTACGTACGTTTCTGCTCTTTTTATATACAAAAGTAGGGTGATCTCCTAAAACCCTTACAAGCTGCTGATTGTCAGTGACGATGGCCCAGTTCTCCTCAACCTCTGGGTTTAGATCCCATCCTTGGATCCGATTCAGCCATCTGAAAGCTCATGGAGATCACAAAAGCTCTCAAGCAACTGTCTTACCCACAATGCATCTCCCTCAATTACTTCAAATCTTGTTTATTAAAAAAATGATGAGAGAAAGGTGTATGCAGATATAAGCATAGGAGACTATCTGGAGCTGTAAGGCTAGGAAGTGGCCAATTTAAAAGGAACACTAACTCTTCCAGGAAATCCAGGGTAGGGGTTTGCTGGGAGGGGTGTTGAAGAATGAAAATGGACAACACAGATGGAACATTACGGTAAGTACATGTCTTCTTTATCTGATGTTGTCAACTTTCATTCTATCCTCAATCTTTGGGACAGAGTCCCCAGTTACCTAAAATCCTGGGTGGACTCAAGGAAAAATATTCCTGAGCACCACTGAACCAAATGATGCCCTACGTCTTGAGATTAGGTCTAGCTTGCAATGAGTCACAAAATTGTGGGGAGAAGCCCAAGTTGCTGCTGCACAAATGTTATTCATGGAAGCTCTGTACTGAAAAATGGAGGTTGTAGCCATGGCTCTGGTTGAATGATCACAAAGGTTTCGGTAAGGTCATGCCTAATTTATTATACTTAAAGGAAATTATGTCAGTCAACCATTTGGACAAGGTTATTTTGGTAATAGGTTTCCCTAGTTTAATGTCAGAGAAAGAGACAAATAACTGATCTGACTCCCTGAACCTCTCAGTTTTGTGTAGGTAAAAACAAAGTTGCCTGTGGATGTCTAATAAGTGGAGACTGTATTCACCTCTATTGTTGAAGCTGGGGAAGAAAACTGCCAAATCAATAGATTGATTAATATTCATTTCAGAAACTACCTTTGGAAGAAATGATGGATTGATTTGTAACGTGACCCTATCCTTGTGAAAAATAAAGTAAGGTGATTTGGAAGACGGGACTTGAACGTCTGAAATTCTCCTGGAAGTAATAATGGCAGCTAGAAACAGTTTTCCAATAAATATATTTAAGATCACATTTCACTTCAGGCTCAAAGGGAGGTTGAGTAACTTGTTGCAGTACCAAACTGAGATCTCATGGAGGAGCTGGATCTTAGGAGAGTACCTCTCAAAAAGATTTTGCATAGCCTATGTGAAGCAACAGGGATTCTTTCAAAACTCATGTGAAAGTTTTAAATGGCTGCTAGGTGGACTCTGACTGTAGAGGAGCTGGCTCCTTCCTTAAAAAAACATTGTTAAGAATTCAAGAATAGCATGCAAAGGAGCTGAAAAAGGGTCCAAATCAGATTGATGGGCCCAGTATGAAAATCTTTTCGACTTACTGGAGTTCAGATTTTGAGCAGATGGCTTATGGGAAGATAAGAGGATGTGTCAGACTAGGAAAGAAAGCAGAGGTTGTCTGGCTATTAATGGAAATGGAGAAACCAGGCAGTTACCCTGAGACTGGATAATTTTGGATGGATCACACCTCAGGTGAGACAAGAGGTCCGGAATTGGATCCAGAATTCATGGCCGATGAATCAAGTGAAGCCAAAGGAAGGGGAACCAAATTTGTCATGGCCAATAGGGTGCAATGAGGATTACTTTGCTCTTTAACATGGCAGCTTTCTGTAGAAATTTGGGGATCAGGGCAATTGGAGGAAAGGAAATAAAGGAGACAGGAGAAAAACTGTGAATGAGAGCATCCCTTGGTGACTCTCTCCTGTGGGGGGGGGTCATGGCAAAGTAGAAGCTGGATTTGTTGTCGTTTGGGGGGGTGAGGCAAAGAGATTGCAGCAAGGTTGGCCCCACCGATGGAAAATCATGTCCATCACATTTGGGTTGAGGGACCACCCATGAGGCAGAAGAATGTTGTACATTTTAAATTACCTGACATTCCTCCCTGTTTGTTGACGTATCAGAACTCTGACATGTTGTCCATTTGGGTTGCAATCTTCCCTAGGGGGGGGGGGGGGGGAGAGCTTCTTAAAAGGCTTGCAATGCGAGAAGCACTACTCATCTCTAGGATGCTGATAAGCAGTCTGGACTCCACAGGGGATAAAGTGCCTTGAACAGTCTTCCCCTGTATGTCCCTCAAGCTGGGAAGTGTTCATGATCACTATAGCCTTGGGGTGGGGGGAGTGAAAGGATGGCCTTGTAGAGCCTGGTCTGACTGAATCCACCACTTGAGAGCTCCCTTGCAACTCTGAGTGATGCAAATTCTGGCTGACGTGGGATGATGAAGAATTGACCAATGAATGGCTAGCATCCACTTTAGAATCCTCATGTGGAATCTGGCTAGAGGAACTAGAGTTATCGCTGCTGCCATAGATCCTAGAGCCTGAAGGACCAAGAGGGCGGAAAACTCATTACTGCAGATTATTTTCCTCACTTGGGATCTTAAAGTCTGAACTACTGAATGGGGCACTGAAGCAGTTATTATAGGAGCACAATTCAACCCAAAGACAAAGTCTAACTTTTAGTCAGATCTAAGAGAGACTTTCGTAATTTACGGTGATTCCCAGACGAGAACATGTGTAGAGAATGTGACCTCTTGCCTGTATCGTCTGATGCCTGGTTGGGGCAGTAATCAGTCAGTCATCGAGATACGGAATCCTTGCAGTCTCAAGTGAGCTGTTACTACTGCCATGCATTTGGTGAACACTCTGGGGGCAGTGGTGAGACCAAAGGGCAGGACTTTTTAATTGTTAATGACTGGCTCCCAGATGGAAGCGCAACTACTTTCTGGAGCACCTTGTGACAGTACATGTCCTGAAGGTCGACTGAGCACATCTAATTGTCCTTTCCCAAGAATGGGAGTATGGACTGAACTGTAACCATCTGAAACTTGGTTTGCTGTACTGATTTAAGTTGGTGAGATCCAATATTGTTCTCCAGTCTCTTGTTTTCTTTGGCACTAACAAGAATCTTGAGTAAGTTCTGGATTCTATTTGGTCTGATGGGACTTCTTGGCTGACTTTTGTCTAGTAGCTTTTGAATCTGATACGCTGCTTCTTCCGTCTGACTGGGTGGAACATAAGATAATCTTTTTGATGTTGAAGGGGATTGGGAAAATGGTATTATATAACCTCTGGATATGATCATCTGCACACTGGTAGCTGTTGGTAACTCTAGCTAGGCTCTCTGGTGCAGGGATAATCAACCGACGATCGCATTCAGAGGTGAACAATCAGGCCTCCTTTCAGGAGCGATGAAGGGTCTCTATCATAGAAGGAATCTCTGGACCCTCTATTCTGTGGGCCTCCTGTGCTGTAAGGGTGGCGTCTATCGTTGGAGTTCCCCCTCTACCCCTAGAACCACCTCCACCACATGCGTCTTGGAGAGGGCCCTGGGACTTTCTCAACCACATTTTCCCAGTACCTCGTTGATTCCTGGAAAAGGATCACAGAGGTGTGTAAAAACATATGCACAAGGCAGACAGGGTCTTGCCATCCTTTTCACACCTGGTTAACATCTTTAAATTTGGTGCCAAATAGGGACGTGCCGTCAAAGGGAGCACTGACAAACGACTTAAAGGGCTCCACAAAACTGCATAAGCACATCCAGGCATGCTTCCTTATGGAAAAAATCAGGACTTGCTGCCCATGAGATTCCTTTGGCAATATTCTAGATCAACCTCATGGAATTTGACACAGACTGCAGGGCAGTCAACTGGGAAGATGGAGAGGCCTGTACTTCCTCAGAAATGGATCCTGACAGGGTATCAGAGAGTTCCTTAATCAGGTCTCTCTGTAACCTGTTGAAATTATTATTTTATTTTACATTTGTTTACCGGGAAAGTCCGACTGGACACATGTCCTTTTTCAGTGGAGACCCAGGGAGAAAAGCTCCAGTTACAACAATAGAATACAAATACAAAATAAGTAACAAAAAGTATACAATATGATACAAAAATGTATAATACAAGTCAAGAAATGCTTGGTAGGAATATGTAAACTTTTACATAAATGTACCCTGTGCAAGTTACCACGGCTAAGTACCTGTAATGTACATAATATCAGTATAATGTTATAAAATAGCAGGTCATTTGAGGCATTTTATACAGAGTAATAGCAAATATCTTCAAGTTTGTTATGTACTACTTGGAGACATTAAGGTACAATTCATCTTTATAAAGTGTTAAAGATAATTGCACAAGCAAGAGTTAGTGCTATTCTTTTCCTTATTGATAATGTTAATGGTAGATTGCGTAGTGTGCTAGTTGTGAGGTAGGTAGGAAATTACAGAGAAAGTACAGTTGTGTACCTACCATACATGTAGATGTTCGAGTGTATTCACTGTTGCAGTCATTACACTTGGGTTATCCTGCTGGCAGGCTACCCACAGTCGGCCTGAATTCCAAAGTCCTGGTCCGGCATCGGTTGCTGTCGCCTCTTCCCTGACGTCAGTGTGCCAGGGGTATAAAAGATGCAGCCGACGCCATTTTCTTCAGTTTTTCTTGCCCCAGATGTTAGGTGCCCCCAAAAGGGTAGGCTAAAAATTCTGCTCATAAAAAGGCATGCACTAACATAAACATCACCTTCATCTACAAGCAAATACACCACATAGTTTGTATAGAATAGAGAAGTACAGATAAGTCCCAGCAATGAAAGGGGGATGGTGGGAGGGTAACCTGGACTGCAACAGTGAATACACTCTAACATCTACATTTGTGGTAGGTACACAACTGTACTATGTTCATCGTGTTTCACTGTTGCAGTCATTACACTTGGGTTGAATTCCAAAGCTGAGGTTGGGTGGCTGAGCCTAAATAGGATTAGGAGTGGCTATGAGGCCCTGCAGAACTGCAGTGGCAAAGCCTGCTCTGGATTTAGAATAAAGATGTAAGTGGTAGTGCTTTGTAAAGGTGTGCACTGAAGTCCAAGTTGCAGCCTCCAAAATATCCTTGGTTGGTACTCCTCTGAGGAAGGCTGTTGAAGTGGCTGCTGCTCTGGTTGAATGTGGCCTAATGCCCTTAGGCACTGATTTGCCATGTTGTGAATAGCAGAAACAAATGCAGTGGCCTATCTATTTTGAAATAGTCTGCTTTGAAATAGCTTTTCCTTGCGATCCTGCAGCATATGCAACTAAGAGTTACTCAGTCTTTCTGAAAGCTTTAGTTTTGTCCAAGTAGAAGCGTAGCGGTCTGTGTATGTCCAAAGAATGCAGAAGTATCTCCCCTTTATTCTGTGGGTTTGGATAAAAGGTAGGCAAATGAATGGTTTGGTTAAGAGCCACACTGGACACTACCTTAGGCATAAATGTTGGGTTCATCCTTAGAGAAACCTTGTCTGGATGGAAAATAAAAGGTTCCACAGCCATTAATGCCTGTAACTCTGAGAAATGCCTGTAACTCTGAGACTATTCTTGCTGAAGTTATTGCTAGGAGCAGAGCTGTTTTCCATTATAAGTATTTTATCTCAGCTGTATTGGCTGGCTCAAAAGGAGACAGTGTGTGCTTCTCCAAGACAAAATTGAGGTCCCATGCAAGTATTGGCGCTCTCCTTGGAGGTCTTATGTTTTTGGCCCCCTTTGAGGTACTGCCTTAGCAGTGGATGTGAAAAAATAGGTGGGTCCGTATTGTAATGAGCTGAAATGGCAGAGGCATGGATCTTAATTGATGAGAAGGATAGGCCTTTGTCCAGCAACTCAGTTAGATATTGTAAAATCTGCGTGTCAATTCCTTGTGACTGGTTCCAAGCACAGAATCTCTTCCATTTTTCTGCATAAGATTTTCTGGTGCTGGGCCTCCTGGCCTCCAAAATAACATCCATAACTACTTTAGAGAGAGGTGTGTTCTGAATGCTGCCAGATTTAGGGATCTGAGTTGGCTGTGCAGGATCTGATTGTTTTGTTGGGTCAGTAAATGAGGAATTTGAGGTAATGTCTAGGCTGGGCCTTGAGACAAGCTCTTTAGGATTGGGTACCAGTGCTGGCGTGGCCAGTCTGGGGCAATCAGTATCATTTTTGGCTTCTCTCGTCTGACCTTTAGGAGTCCCTTGGTGAGGAGAGGCAGTGGAGGAAAGGCATATACTGTAAGGGTTTTCCAGCTGAATGATAGAGCATCCACTTTCCATGCTTGTTTGTGATAAGTCCTTGTGCAGAATCTCTGTAGTTGGCAGTTGTAGGGGGAAGCAAATAGATCTATGTCTGGGCATCCCCATTTCCTTATCATCATGCTGAAGATTTATGGATCTAGTTTCCACTCGTGAGGATCCATGAGGTTTCTGCTTAGTTCGTCTGCCAGAGTATTTGTCTTTCCTGGCAGGAATTGTGCTTGTAGGTGTACTTGATAAGTCAATGCTGTGTTCCACAAAGCCATGGCTTGTCTGCAGAGGGGGTAGGAATGTGTGCCTCCTTGCTTGTTTATGTACCACATGACTGTAGTATTGTCCGTCTTTATCAGCAGTTACCCTGGATGAAGTAGATCCTTGAAGGCTGTCAGGGCATTCTGTGCAGCTAGCATCTCTTTTTGATTGATATGAAGATGCATTTGGCTTGTGGGCCATGTGCCCTGAATACATTTTCCTGTCATGTGGGCCCCCCAGGCATAATCTGATGCATCTGTTGTTAGTGTCTGCCCGGCTGTGGATAACATGAATGGCTGTCCCTTGTTGTGGTGACAGGCCTGTGCCCACCATCGAAACTCCTGTTGCAGGCAGGGAATGAGGGTAATTAATGTTTCCAGGCTGTGGCAAAGTTGAGTCCAAACACTTTTTAGATACCATTGTAGCTTCCTCATATGCAGTCTTGCATATGGAATTAGCAAAATGCAGGATGCCATGAAGCCCAAAGCCTACAGAATTTTTCTTTAGCAGATAACTGGGTCTTTGTTGCCATCTTTTCGAAGTAAGAAGTCAGTTGCCTTTGTCTGGCGTGAGATAAGCCATCTGGGCAGTTGTATTTAAGCTTGCACCCAAGAATATTATCTCTTGAGAGGGTACCAGTTTTGATTTCTTTCCGTTTACTGTGTACCCTAGGCAAACTAGTAATCTTTTTACAAATGCCAGATGCTTCAGAAGAATGTCCTTGTTCTCTGCTTGAATAAGGCAGTCTTCCAAGTAAGGCTATACTTGGATTCCTGTTTGTCTGCAAAATGCAATTACTGGAGCCAGGCATTTTGTGAAGACCCTGGGCGCAGTAGATAAGCCAAAGGGAGTGCAAAGAATTGGTAGTGCATTGAGCCAGCTATGAATCTGAGATATCTTCTGCAAGATTGTCTGATTGAGACATGCAGGTATGCCTCTGAGGTACAAGGTTACAGGCCAAGCCTTCTTGCCCAGCATGGGCAGAAGCTGCTGCAGAGTCAACATTTTGAATTTTGGAACGTACAGAAAAGTGTTTAGAATAGACAGGTCCAGTATTGCTCTCCAGGCTTTGTCCTTCCTGGGTACCAAGAAAAGTCTTGAGTAAAATCCTTGTCCCTGCTTTTGGTGTGGTACTTGTTGAATAGCCCTCATGTCCATGAGGGATGAAACTTGCTTTTGTGCCTCTGCACATTGATTGTGTGGCAGGTCTGGCATACCTTTTGTCTTTGGAAGGGTGTGAAAGTGGAACCTGTAGCCCTGAGACACTATATTCAAGACCCATTTGTCCTGGGTGATCATGTGCCAATTTTGTGAAAAAAGTGCTAGTTTTCCCACTAAGGGTGCTGCCAAAAGATAAGTGCTTGGCATTGGTAGAGGAAAGTCATTGGGACTGTTTCCTATATGGCTGTGATTTGTCTTCTCCACTTTTGGAGGTAGAAGCAACCCATTGTTTAGGCCTGTATGAGCCTTGGGGCTGGGATCTGCCTCTAGGGCTTCTGTATCTGCCTCTTTGTAGCCTGACACTGGAAAAGACCAATTCTTAGAAGGTCAGTTCCTGCTAAATCTGGGTGGCTGTACCTGTAAGAAATCCTTAACTGTCTGCATAGATTTCGCTTTATCCTTCATTTTCTTCAACACTTCTGCCTTAACACCAAACAAAGTATCATGCTGTAATGGAGCATCCAATAATTTTGCTTTAACATGATCAGGCAGATCCTGTTCCTTTAACCAAGCATGCCTTCTAATGACAGAACCTGTAACAGCAGCCCTGCAAGAGGCCTCCAGTGAATCAAAACCACATTGCAAAGTATGCTTTCCCACTTGTTCAGCTGCATGCAATAAATCCTGCATTTCCTTGTTTTCAGAACATTCAGAATTTGTCAACATTTTCTGTTTTAGCAGAGACATTAAGTACTGCTGATATTTAAACATATGAAACTGACAATTTAAAGCCCTTACAGCCAAGGTAGCAGAAGTGTAAACTTTTTTCCCCCATCTGTCCAGTGCCCTAGAATCCCTATCAGAGGGGACAGGGTTTTTAGCAGTGGAAGCCTTGACCCCTTTGGGACCCTGAGATATAGTTTCTGGGTCAGCAGCAGGGTTTTTATATAGAAATTTATGAGAATCTGGAACCCTGTAGTACCTGTCTGGCTTAACAGGTGCAGGGGGTAAAGAGTCAGGAGACAAGCCGGACTCTGAAAATACATCTACAATGTCTAGAACAGGAGGAATAGCAAGAGGTCTGTGCTGAGGTAGTAAAAGAAAGTCTCTGAGCCTTTTCTTAGATTGTGAGTAATCTTGGCTCTCCCAGTGAAAATGCTCCCTCATGGTATGCAGGGTTTCCCCAAAAGAATAATCCTCAGGAGGAAAGGCTAAAGGAATAGATTCTTCAGCATCAGAATTCTCATAGGGAGGAAGAGAGTATCCCTGTTCTGAAGAGGAGTCAGAGGAAATGGAAACCCGATCAGAAAAATCATATTCTGTGTGTCTTGCCTAAGCCTCTTATCAGGAGGGGGATGGGAACCCCTGATCAAAGTAATTAGGTCTTCGGCCATTTTAAGCATCTGTTTCTTAGGCATGGAAGCATGTCCAGGAGACTGCTGTACTTGTTTCTTTGTCTTTAAAGCTGTTTTAGTCTTTGCCTTGGAAGCTGAGGTTGGCTTGACATATAACTGTGTAGGTCTGAAAACACCCTCAAAAGCCGATGCCTGTTCAGCGGCTCTGGACCCATCTGAGGGAATAGTTTTACGAGTGTCCAATACCTTGAGTATCCAGAGGCCTAAGCTGTCTCCACGTGGGAGTCGAAGTGGCCTGTGGCTCTGAGGTAGCGGGTGTCAGGGGCTGCGAAAGTGCCTCACTGAGAACCGGCGACTGGCCTAGCGGAGGCCTCGTCTGTTTTGGACCTCGGATGCCTGTCCTTTTCCTTGCGCTTTTTATAAACTCTGGTCATCGGCTGTTCCAACTGCATTATATAATTAAATCTTCGGCCAAAGTAATGAAAGGCAAAATCGTACCGGCGCTTAATAGTGCGTTGGTTAAATCTAGCACAAAACCGACAGCTAGCAACGTCATGGTCAGGGCCTAGGCAAGGAATACATTAAGAATGAAAATCCTTATGAGGTATTTGCTTCCCACAAGAAAAGCAATGGTTAACTTTTTCTGACATCGGTCTGGAGCAAGAAAAAAAAGTTTCCCCAACGGGGTACTTAGCTTTAATGAAGACTTCGGTCTGAAATTCGAAAATCTCAGGAGTCTGCCGACCGGCACTTGCGAACTGCTTTTGCTTCAGGCACCACGCGGCAAGAAAGACTGAAGAAAATGGTGTCGGCTGCATCTTTTATACCCCTGGCGCACTGACGTCAGGGAAGAGGCGACAGCAACAGATGCCGGACCAGGATTTTGGAATTCAGGCCGACTGCGGGTAGCCTACCAGCAGGATAACCCAAGTGTAATGACTGCAACAGTGAAACATGATGAACATTTAGTGTAGTATGAGACAGTAATTAGCTGGGAGTAGTACAAGGGCAGATCCAAGGAGGTAGTTTTTTTAAGGCTGAGTTTAAATGTTGTTTACCTATGTAGTTTGAAAACAGGGAATTCTCCTCCTTGGTTTTTGGATGTATATGTTTTTATGTGGTTTCTGCTGGTGGATCGGAGTACTCTAGCAGGAGTATAGAGTTTAAGAAGAGTTTGAAGGGCAGTTTTTTTTTTTTCAGGCTCAGACAGAATGTTGTGGGCCATAGAGATTTGTGTGTTATGAAGGAGTTGTGGAAATTCTAACCAGTTGAGTGCTAGGCAATGATGACATCTATCCGGTGAATTTGAGGCAAATCTTGCAATTTTATTGTAGCAGGCGTCCAGTTTTTGTAATTCAGTCTTCTTGATGTTGGTGAGAATGGGGGCTGCATATAACAAAGTGGAGAGTAGATGGGTTTGAGAGATGGCTATTTTGATATTTTTTGTGAAGTAGTGTTTGTTCCTATATAGGCTGCCACGTTTTTTGTGAACTTTAACTGTCTGAGAAATATGAATATCAAACTTAAGTTTATTGTCAATTTCAATTCCTAGTAGTTTAGTGTGCTGTGAGGGAGTTATGCAAGTATTGTTATGGGAGGTAATGTAGAAAGTGTTAGGGGAGGGAGCAGCTCAACTTCTTGAAAGGCTTTCTGAATTAGTCTTAAGTTCTAAAAGAGAGGGTGCAGAACAAATCACTGTTGAGTCATCTGCATATTGGAGGAGTGGACTCATGAGAGGTTACAAGATATAGGTTACTAGTAAATATAGAGTATAGGAGTGGGCCTAATATACAGCCTTGTGATACTCAAGTTCAACTGGTAACAAGGGTGATGGGGTCTGTGGCCATGAGACTGCTTGTTGACATCCTGTGAGAATCTTTGAACCATGCAAGGGTAGATTTACAGAACTATAGATCTGAGTGGGTGTTAAGAAGCTGTGTATGGGAGACCATATCAAATGCTTTTGACATGTCTACGATGATAGAAGTGGCATAATGATTATTGCTCCTATGAAGATTGATGATGATAGTAAACGACAATAGTGTGGTGGTTGTGCTATGGAATGGCCTACAATCATGCTGGGTATCAGTTAGAAGTTTATTAAGTAGGTAGTCTGTGACTTGCTTATGAATTACCCTTTCTAAAATTTTAGAGATAGGCGAGAATATTGTAATTGGTCGACAGTTGTTGAAATCAGTTGATGGGCCACCTTTATGTAGGGGAACAATGTACCCAGTTTTCCAGATGGAAGGGAGCTGGTGTTCAACTATTGATCTATTGATTAGTACTGATACAAGGTATGCTATGCAATCTGCTGTTAACTAAGTATTCTGCAGGTAGTTTGTCAGCTGCTAGTGTAGTTGGTTTTAGTTTTTTCAGAAGTTTTTTGATGGTATTAGTTGATAATGGTTATAGTAAGAAGGTGGATGAGATGTTAGGTAATGGAAAGGAGGGTTTGTTTGTAATGGGTATTTGACTTTTAGCTAGTTCCAGGATGGTTTCTGTAAAATGTTTATTATACTGAGTGGCTATATTGTCTGAGTTATTGGTGGTTTGGGGGTTGGGGGATTCCTATTTTACCTGGGTGAAGGATATTATTTGTGGACCAGCATTTTGTGGATTTTGTTGGTGTTTGGCTTGTATTTCAGTGTAGTAAACTTTATCTGTTTTAATTTGTTTTTTTGCTTTATTCCATAGTTCCCGATAAGTTTGAAATGTGATTTAGGACCTATTAGTTTTCCAGGATGACCAAGCCTTATCTCTAAGTCGGAGGAGATTTAGTGTTTCTTTTTTTATCCATGGAGCATACTTAGATTTAACACGTATACATCTACTTGGTACTTGTGAGTCAAGAATGGAAAGAAAAGTAGTGCTGAAGTACTTTACTGTGTCTTGAAGGGGTAGGAGATTTAAAGGTGTCCAATTACAGTGTTTAAGCATCTCTACAGGTTTTCAGGGGGTTCAGTTTCTTCTTATTTTGTATTTGTAGGAATATGGGTTGTTTAGACTGTATTGTTTTCTTTCTCACCAGATAAGTGGGAAAATGATCACTATGGCTGTCTGGTAGGCAACCTGAGAGGGGGTATAGGGTTGCCCTGTTTGTTGACACCCAGTCTAAGGTGGAATGCGTGTCTGAAGTTTTATCAACCTAGGTGGTCCCTGGATTTGTTGGTAGAAACCATGTAGGTTGATATACTTTTTGAGGTGTTGGGAATTGCAACCTGATCAGTCCACATTAAAATCACCCAATATAAGTGTTTCCTGAGGTAAGTTATTACAACACTAGTGTAGTAAGTTTTCAAGCACTGGAATATTATCTCCTGGTGACATGTAAAGACCTATTTTATATATATATATATATATATATATATATATATATATATATAAATATATATATATATATATATATATATATATATTTTTTTTTTTTTTTTTACTGGAGTTGATTTTTAGTTTGGCATACATTATTTATACATTTTTAAGTTCTGAGGTAATGTCGGATAATGTTTTTATGAAGAGATGTTTAATCAGTACAGTTTTTAGTACGGCAACACCACCACCTCTTTTATTTAGTCTGTCAGAGCGTATAATGTTATAGCCTGGGGGGGTAAAACTTCGTTACTATTGGTGTTAGGATTTAGCCAGGTCTCTGTAAGTAGAGCAATGTCTGGGGAGTAGAGAAAGAGCTACATTAGCATGGAACTCATGAATTTTGTTGTTTATACTTCTGATGGTTCATATTTAGTATTACAATATCTACTTTGTCTCTATTTGGAATGACTGATGTCCGATTAGTGTTGATTTGCAGCCCTGAATGAGGTACTGAGGCTAGGTGATTGTTGGGTGGGCCAGGATTTGGATGAATGTCTCCACACAGGGTTAGTCTAGCTGCAGTTTGTACAATATGCTTCAGGTGTTTAGCAAAGCTTTTATCATATTTTAAGTAGATAGAGTAAATTTGAGTAGTGAGGTTTTGGCAATTTGGCTTGGGTAAAGGTTGTATCATTAAAGATGGAGCTATCTATATAAATGTTAGTTGGCTTGAAGAAAATGGGATGGATATTAGAGGTGGAGAGGTATGGAGGGGGTTTAGGAAAGCTTGCATGATGCGAGGTGATGATAGTTACAAATATTTACAGGTTTAGTGAGGCCATAAGGAAGAGTATCTGGTACACTGATTTATTGTTTAGCTGGTAGGGCATGACTGATTGGCTTAGAAGGATGTTTGGGATTATTCATGTAAGGTATGGGGTAATCTAAATTATTTATGACACAGACAGGATAGTATGATTACTTTGCTACAGAGTAGGGAATTATATAGAGAGGAGGGAAAGTATTAGGAGTGTAAGAACTGTTTGACTACTTATAGGAGGACATATGAGGTGGCTAAGGTAGAAGTAATGAAGGGGTTAAGAGGAGGTAGGAGAGAAGTTAAAGGGAATGGAGTTTTGATTGGAAGAGGCTTGGGCCAATGGGTATAAACCTGAGGAGAATAGGGGTGGGTGGGAAATGAGGTAGGGGAGCGGAGCCCAAGCGAAGCGGGGGCGGAAAGGAGCGTGTAGGGACCCGATTCTCAAGAAACAATCAGAGAGATTATTCTCAGGAAGAAAAAAGGTACAAGTGTAAAGTAGAGTTACTGGGTTAAAATAATCCAAAGAAATTTATAGAAATACTAGAAGGGGAATAATACAAGTAGCTAGTGGTAATATCTTTGGTGTTATTACTGCCAACAGGGAGAGCCTAATCCCAACCAAAACATCAGTAGTGCCAAACAGCTGTTGCCCTGAGTGTAGCAAAAGGTAGCAGTTAGGTTTTACCAATTGCTAGCTTTTATTTATTTTTAAAGCACAGTATTATTCTATTCTAATAGCAGCAGAGCAACACTTCTTACTACAAACTGAAATTCAAGGTATGGGGGGTTTTGAACATACAAGTCTTTTTCCTGTGTTTTGATATCTGCCGCCTCTATTCAGGTTCCTTTAAATGTGTTTTAACTGTAGATAGCAATCTTTTCTGCAGGTACTGGGCTGCTCAATGTAATATCTGGCACTTTGTACTAAGAGAAAAAAAATTAAGAAATAGGGTAAATACAGCAAAAGAAAAGAAGGTTACAATCTATCCAAACAAAGACAGTGATATTATCTAGCACTATGATATTAAGTATTTAAGAGGTCATTCAGTTGAACGGACATAGCAGCTGATGTTAGAATGGCATGTAACAAATCTAACAATTCTCTGTGCCGTTCAACAGAATACAGGTTAGCCAGTGCTGGCTACCTTTCATATACATATGCTATGAAATTAGAACTAACATTAGACATTTAAGAACTGCATTGGAGCACTGCTTCTATAATATTTAAAAATAGTACACAAAGTAATGCTATGAATCAGTATATGTTCAACATAACTGAGCATTTAACACCTGAATTAGGCATTTGCTTCAGAACTGTGCCAAATAATTCAGTGACCTTAAGGCAAATGTTGCTGAAGCATAAACACTTCCCAAATCTGTCCATCACCTGAGACTCCCTGTTTGGAGGATAGATAATGAAATTCTTCTCAGAGAGTTCCTTTTTGGTGGCCACGGCCACAACCAGGGCATCAACTGGTACCCTTTTTGCCCAGAACTGCTTATCCTCAGCAGCAGACAATCTTGTCAGGCCTTTTAGGGATTGGTTCAATGGTGTCCGGGGCCTTCCATGACCACCAAGAGATTAATTCCACAAACTTAGCGGTAGGTAGAGTCACCTTGGATGGGCCAGTACCAAAAGCCTCCAAGAATACAGACTCCTCAGATGAAGGGTTGCTGGATTTCCATCTACCTGTTCCAATACTTCAAGGATGTCTCTGAACTGGGGAATCCTTCACCTTCATTAAAATCTATATTCTGTGACAGACTCTTTTGGGAAGTCAATGAGCTTCCTTTTGCATGATCTGTTCTTAGGGACCTCTTCAGTGGGATGCTCTGGAGAGATATCAGAAGAGGATTGAATACCCTTGCAGGTAAGACTGTGGTTTCGGTACCAGCTGTTCCTGTGGAGAGCTTAGATGAGGCTCCAGGTATAGAGGTGTCAAGCCAAAAGTGTGAGGATCCAAGGGAATGGGTACAGTCTTTGTCTCAGATACAGACAAAGCACTCTCAATGACCTCAAAGGCAGAAAACCCCTAGAGAAGAAAAGCACCCAGGGTCAGAAGGTAATAACCTCTTGATTGAAGTCCCTTCCTTCTCTGAGAAACACATCTCCAAAGACAAAGTTGGAATTGAGCTAACCCTTGCTGAGGCTCTGATATGCAGAGATGGCTCCAAAAACTTCAGTCAACTGCAGCATCCCAGACCCGAGAGGGTAGCTTCGGCTCCAAGAGCTTTCTGGAGCTGATGGAGCTGAATAACTCAAGGCAATCTTTTGATCCAAGGGAACAGAAGGTCTCATCCAAGGGCTCCGAGACTGGGATGGCAGTCAAAGGAGGAATCTGCAAAGCTGGAGTTGTGGATGGTCAGATCTCCTAAACCAGAAGGATAGGAGCCAATGGGATGCTAGGCATGCTGCAGAGAGAGAACCCTCCTCAACAACCTCTCCATGTCTCCTTTGGATAGGCTCCTGGAAGAGCAAGTGGACATAATAGAGAGAGAGAGATCTATGTCACTCCAAAAATGGAGAATGAACCCTGGAAGGGACTGGATCTACAGATGGAGAGCAAGGAGTCCTTTGTAATGGAATCTGTAAAGTCGGATCCGAAGTGCTCCGATCCAAGATTTCTTTCTTGGCCCACTTAGGTTCCAAGGGAGATGCCTGTTCTGAATAGTCTAGGTCTTGGATCGAAGTGGGAGGTTGGATGCACTAATTTGGTGGGTCTCTTTTTCAGATCCAAAGTGTCAGATGGATCCAAAGGACATCTCTTTTTTGCTTTCTCCGACACTCTGGAAGAGGAGGAAGAAGTGCTGGGAGATGATGAAGCAGTCTTTTGTTTTTCGGTAGAAGCTTCAGATAATGCATCAGAGAATGAAGATGGCAATGATCCCTTGAGGATTAATTTGTTTTTGCGCTCAGTAAGAGCCCTAGGATTACAACACTGAAGACCCAAAAAACACAGGGTGAGAGTCGGACGTTTGGCCACACTTTGTGCATTTTTTGTAAATGCGCCGGAGCTTTCTCTTTGTTGGCCACGTAAGGAATTGAACACAAAAAGCAGAGGTTTGAAGGAGAGCTAAAGTTTAAAGCTTTTTTTTGTAAGAAAGAAATAAAGGGAACAGATCTTCTAAAAATGACAGTAAGAAAATACATTGAAGGGTCTAGAGAGAGGGAAGTACTATCGATAGTATGGAAAAAAAAATAATTACAAGGGTAAGGAAAATAATCAAATTTGTGTAAAGTACTGGTGTAAAGTGTAGTGCATTAAGAAAAGTAAACATAGAAGAGAGGAAAAAAACAGAAACAAATAGCAGTACTTAATTTTAAGTCGCTTGAGAACACAAGGAATAACCACGTCTTTCGCTGGAAGCAGCAAACAAGATCCGAGGTAAATGAAGGAGATGCATTGTGGGTAAGGCAGTTGCTCAAGAGCTTTTCTGATTGCCACAGGCTTTCAGACACCTGAGTTGGATCCGAGGATCGGATCCAAACCCAAAGGTTGATGACGGAATGAAAATTGACAGCATCATATTTGCAACTCAACACCAAGTTTATTAGCTTTCCCAAGTGTTCAGTTTGCCCATGCGTTGCATTGTTATTTCTGCTATAAGCCACTGTAGCTGCTGCATTACAGTATATGTAGTTAGGGGTTCAACATCAATACTTACCAAAATGCTTTGTTCATCCACATTCACTTCTTTTATTTTTCTTAAAAAATCAAGTGAATCTAAAATAAAGGTCGAGTTCTTTTCAGCAAGAGGCTGAAGAATAAAATCTAAGTATATGGCAGCGGCCTCCGATATGGAACCTCCACTTACAGAAACAGGTCTTAAGGTGGTTCTTCCCTATTCTTATGGGGTTTGGGAATCCCAAAAGACAACGTAACATAGGGTGAGAGGTATTCAAATATTCAAACAAAAGTTTTCACTAATAAGCTAACCAGAATGCTTAATGAAAAACTTATCTTTCCATTCTTTATATGCAGTTTTAACCTCCTCGAAGGAATGTTTAGAATAAATCTCAGGTGTGTTCGGGATGTTCTCTATTTTCGTATATAACTGTCAGTATCTGTAACAAGTATGACCCCACTTTTGACAGCCTTCAAAATCGGTCTAGTTCTATTATTGATCAAATAAATCTCATCCTTTGAACTATTATAAAAGTTGCATTTTGGTGTTTTTTTGAGAGCCTTTCTTGAGCTCGCATTTTCTTTCGAAGGCTGCAAGTGTGGGATGCAGTGTGTGTGTGTGTGGGGGGGACTACTGGGTCTTTAAATTTTTTCTTCGATGGGTTTATCTTCCTCCACGTTACTGTTAAAAGGGATAGACCTGAGGACAGTTGCTGAGTTTTGCTAAGAACACAGTAACACAGCAATACATTGAGAAAAAGTTATTAAAAGTGACGGATTCTGAAGAGGAGACATGCTGGTGTACAGCTAGACAAAAAGCTCTCCTACTGTTGGTGAACATGCTTTAAATTGAGATTTCCTTAAAACCAACTATGCACAAAAGAAAAAAAAATTCTTTATTAAGCAGCACTGCTGATTTGGAAGCTATTATGAACACTATGCCTCCATCAGTTTCTTTAGACCTGATGGACTGGTATGTTCGTCTGAAAGCTATACACAGTATTTAACAAAGTTTTTGTATTTAATTTTATTACCATGTTCCTGGTGCATCAAAGCTTTTTTTTTTTTTTTTGATGGTTCAGTGCTTAATTTACTGAGCACTTAATGTATATTGTGTGCTTAGTTTGCATGACCAATATGGTTGCTGGGCTCCTTCTGATCTTTGGCTGACATGGAGGAAGCACAATATCCTGAGACTTAGCTAAAGAAGTGAGAACTTGCTACATGTGGGTTGACTAAGGCTGGCTACAATACAGAATAACTTCCAGGCGACTGTGCGCAGTGTCTACCCACCACGCTCTACACCTTTTCATGAGTGTGACATTGGCCAGGGATATGACATGACAGAACCGTCCACCAACCCCATGTACTGACACACTCAAACACCATCTTGCCAGTGGTCACACAGGCTTAGAGTTTTCCATTACCACCACTTGAGATCACCTAGTCAAAATGTTGCTACTAACTTCAGTGTCAGCCGTCATGGTCTTCTCCAAGGAGTACAAAGCAATGCCGTTATGATATTTGGCTCAAGACCTATGACAAATTCACACTTTTTAACCACTTATTTCTGAGGCACCGAGTTGGGAACTTTGACATGACTGAGATTAGAACCACATGACTGACAGAAAAGAACTTGGAGAAGCAAGTGTTTGGCTCACTCTCGTAGTATGGCATGTGACACTATGGCAGAGTGGCACAGGACATCATGGTGCGCACCATCTGATGCCATGGGAGTTTCAGAAAGAAACAGCTTAACCTGAACGCAGCAGGGTATATTCTTGCAGGAAAAAAAAAACAATGGGAGGAACCTGACATCTTTCTCTTTCTCTCAAGTCCACATGCAAGTGTCTGAGTTCTTAAAATCACTCTTGGGTACCATCCTTAAGTGGATGAAAACTGAATTAGCTAAGTGAGATTCAGTCCTACCAAGAACCAGGGCAATAAGCACTCATCTCCTTAAGGTTATCAACAGCCCTTCCTTTTCTCTAATTAAAATGTATGGAATGAATATTTAAGAGTCTGTCCTGGATGTACAATTTGGGTGTTATTTTTGATGACCAGTTCTCGTTCTCCTACCAAATGACAGACTCTGTAAAATTATATTTATACCATGTAAAAAACACCACCTAAATAAAGCACTTATCACAGGACTCTGACAAAACTGTGGATGACCCAGTCTCATTGTGTTTGGACTAAAGTAATACTAATTACTTTGGACTTGATATCTGTAAGATTGGGTATCTGCAGGCAATACAGAATACTGCAGCTCATCTTCTGACTGCAACAAATCATTTTTTCCACATTAGAGCTCAGAACGGCACTATGCACTGGGAACCTATTGCCTGAATATCTATATGTAAGATAGCAGTAACCTGCATACTAGGCACTGCATTGTGTGATTCTCTCATTTATTAAAGAACTACATGTGCCCTGTCATCTGGCTCATCTCATATGTTCTTCAGGCTGCTAGGAATACCCAGGTTGAGTTTTGACATTCAGGTCAGAATTTACGACAGGATCACATACATATAGAATTTGACGCCTTGAAAGATTTCAAGAAGTTGTTGGAAGTCCTATCTTGTTTTTTTTAAAGCCTACTTTTACTATGCTGCAATTCAGGTATTGGCACAACAATGACTAAATAGTTTACAAATTATTTTATTGTTAACTAGACTAATTACTTATACTACATCATGTAATCTCTATACAGTGGTTTCTACTTTAATTTATTTTTAATTTTACTGGTTATGTTCACCCACTCAAGGCCTCCCATGCAACAGGTCATCTGGCCTTGTTGCCTTTCACGTGGTACCTACTGAGGTATCCTCACTCCAACCAGAGGGCCCCTCCCTCAGTACAGGCCAATTTTATTGTCCAGTGATCTCTCATGATCTGGGTAAACCAGATAATCCCCCGAGATGGACTGAGAAGCGCTCTTCTTCTCCACGAAGACTGCAGCAATCCAGCGAGGGTAACTATAGTGATGCCATACGGGTTTCCTTGTGGTGCCACTCATGCAATCGTATCACTCTATCTTAATGAAGGTGTATGTGCCACTAACCCTACTTTGTAAGCACATGCACTGCCACAAGCCTCAAAACCCAGGATGTTCGATGCATAGAAAAGAACCATGCAACTAGCAAAGAAAACAGGCCATAGGGTGCTTTGTCTTTCCTTCTCCCACCACCAGCTCTAATGGTGTTCTAGGCTGCCACTGTCATGATCACTCAACCTACCTCTGTACCACAAGCTTGCAGTTGCACTTGCAGTTTATGTATTTATCTTAGAAAAAAAAGTTTAGCTAAAACGTTAAAGTTTAGTAATAAGCCTGACAGCAGATTTGACTTGCTTTTGAAATGTTGTTGGAATCCATGAATAAAAAGGAGCAGGTGGGGAACATTAACATATACCTGTCAATACTTAATTGGAATTTTGATGGACTATATACAGTGGACTGTAGAAAGACTTCTAGAAGACAGAGTTGTCTTTTCGGATAGCAAGCAGTATCTGTCATGGTAGAATGTGGGATTCCTGCACAGAATGATGGCCAACATGAATTATGTGGTAAGCTCAGGACAAAAATGCAGGCTCTATATAACCTTCCTAAAATAATGGTGATGTGATACGGTGAGCCAATTTAGCAGAATGAGGAAAGAAATTGCTCATTGCCACCTTACTTTTTTTTATAGTGGTAAGGTCTTGGCTTGAAGGTTGAGTGGGAAATTAAAGTGAGGTAGGAACTTTTCAAAAATTTCTGTGGAGAAAATTGCATTTTATTATTAAGGAATGTAGGTGAGTTACAACACAGTGTGAAGGAATATGATAGGTTTGGGTTTGGGCTGTGTTTTCATTTTGGGTAAAGAGAAATCAGTGATGGGACTTGGGAGGAGGACAGGTGGGGGATGGCCATTATCAGTGGAAACCATGAAGTACTTTGAAGGTTATATGCTTATTTCCTTGACAAGGATGGTGAAAAGTGAAGCAATGAAATCTCAGTAGAGGCTGTAGCTAGATGAAATACAAGGTGTAGTCTGCTAAGGTGGAAGACTGCCATAGTTATTTTTGTTGGAGGTGATCATGAAATGCCATGCTGGTCCCATGAACAAAGACAATCCTGGAACACATTTGGAATGCACTCTTTTACTGGACCAACACAGGTTTTACAATTACTCAGGCTTTCAGATTAACAAGAGTCCTTCATCAGGAGTTGTTACTGATGTTACATACAGCTGTTTAACATTCACTTGTGCCCAGAAAGAAAAGTACATAATGCATATAATTACCTTAAAAAAAAAAAGACACTTGAAAAATGCCAGTGTACAGCTCAGATGCATAGCATGATAACTACACTTCACAGACAGTATGTGTGAGAGTCAAACTTTAGAAGACCAGGTTATATTTGCCATAAAAAACTGATGGTTCTCCGTGCATATTACATTAGAACCATTTAGCAGAGAAGACAATAGCTAAAGAAACTACTCTGACATTTAACGAGAAGAAAAGTCACACTTAGAGAAGTGAGGATTAGTTAAATTCAAATATGGAAAAACAATAAATTATACATTTTAAGTTATTAGTCTGTCTAAGCAGTCTTTATGAGCTAGATGTTTTGATTAATAAAATATGTGAAGTTGCAGTAATGTCCAGGTCACAGTAAAGTAATGCATTATGAAAAAAGGCAGGAACTACCAAGAGAATAACACATTAGGTTAGAATGTATGTATGTCTGCAGTTTGTACACTACACAGACTGTGGTTTAGTTAGAGAGAGAAGGGAATGTGTTAGCATATCAGTCTAAGGTTCTGTGAGGTATGTATGAAAAACAGCAGTACTGAACAAAATTGTTATATTACCTCATTTCTAACACCGAAGACTTCTCAACCATTAACAGTCACCATTATTTCAGTGTTACTTTATAGAGCCTGAATGCCTGTCCTGAACTTACTGCATAATTCATCTAGGCCATCATTTTACGCCTCATTCCACCATGCACCTGCTAGTTTTGGTGAATGACTTAGTGGTTTGGGTGCTTCTAAAGATATTCACATGCAGAGAAGATGATCAAGAAGTGGGACATGGAGAGTGCAAGGCAGGAACAGGTGAGGTGGGGGACCTACAGACATTAGAAGATGTATGGTAGCATTTAACAGCCAAATGGTTGCCTGCCAGTATTCTTTATTTGAACAGTTTTCATAGATTGTTACTAGGCTAAAGAACCAGGGGGGCTTTCTAAGCCTAGCCAAGTTTTCCTGAAAGAAAAATGATGTCCTGTATTCAAACAAGACATTGAGGACCAGGCATTTATAAGTTACCACTGTCCATAAGTAACATAGGTGCCAGGCCTGGTGTAAATTTCTGATTCCCCATCCACTGGTATAGGTTGTGTTTAAATTGGGTAATAAATGAACTCAGCTTCACATGGATGGGGAAGCCTGTTTCATAAGAGGGGCAGTGTATCTAGGACATGTCTGTCTCTCCACCATGTTTTAAGTCACAGACAAAATTCAGGTCCTTAGACCTTGCATTTCTGGTACTGTTTGACTTACAAATATGCATGAGATTCGTAACTGTGGGGTTTGTGGATGCCTTGTAAGCAAGTTACAGGTCACCCCTCAGCAATCTATAGGAGACTGAGTAGAGGGAATGTGCTCTAAGGTACTCTGAATAAGGAAGATTTGTTACTCCTTGCATGTCTTGTACAAGGAGCTTCTGAGATCACTCTAGTTGCTGCATATGCTTGGTCAGGTACATACAGAAGGGAGCACTATACTTTATGATTGGTCTTATAAAGGTGAAATACAGTGGGATAATGAGCTCTTTGGACCTAGATGCCATGCCTTTACTTGTAAGCTGTACAATATAAAAGGATTTCTCCACCACTGTGGCCACATGGTGGTTGAAGGTAAGGCCAATGTCTACCTGTATTTCTTAGCATTGAGTTTAAGACCATGGCTTTGGTACTCATTTGTTAGTCAGAAACAGGTCTTCCTAAAGAATGCTAGTGTCTGCAGGGGAGTCAATGATAACCCCAGCTTGCAATCATCTGCAAACTTAGTCAGCCATAAACCTTCAGCATTTGCTGCCATTAAAGATAAATAGACGTCAGAAAGGAGCAAGCCCAGTACAGAGCCCCTGGGAACTCCACTAGTGACTGGCCTCATGATGGAGGTGGCCTTCAGCTATTTTGACCTCCTGGATCCTAACACTGAGCCAGCTCGCTATCCAGCAGGTGATAAAAGGGTCTTTACCTAAATTAGTGAGCTTGTCTATAATGCCTGAGTGTGGTATTGTATCAAAAGCCTTGGCCGGGTCAAGGTAAGCTATGTGCACATTCTTGCCTTCATCTAATGCTTTGGTGACCTTCTTAAAGTCCAGATTTAATAGGTATGACCTTCCTTTATCAAAGTTGAACTGTAATTGCTCCAGTGTTTGCAGGTTACCCATCTCATTTCTCATGTCCATGATGATTCTTTCCATAGCCTTACACGAGGCTGGTCAGACTTATGGGCCTGTAGTCAGTGGTCGGATCTGCTTTGTGCAGAGGAATGCCCATAGCCATTTTCCATTCCTTGGGCACAAAATCCGATTGTGGGCTTCAGCTGAAAAATAATGACTGTGGCCAGAAGTCAAGCTTCCTGCTATGTATTAAGTATCAAAGGATGTTATTGGGGCCCATCAATGTCCTGTTTCCTAGCAATGGTTGGGGAGATTGATGTATGTGGAATTTACTTTTGACTAATTGGGGGGGGGGGGTGTTGAACTGAATCTATCAGCCAAAAGGCTGGCAATGGCCTATAGTTCAGTCAGGATGATGCCATTTATGGCAAGTTCTGCACATTGTTGTATATTTCCCCTGAGGTTATGGACACAGCTGTAGAAAGCTTTGTGGTTGTCCTTTGCCCAAGAAGCTATTTTTTCCTCAAATTTAGCCTCTGAAGTATTACTTAACCATCTTAGCTGCCTGTTTAGATTGGTAAGGGGACTTTCAGTGTCTATGGCTTTGTTCCTCCTACACTTGGCCAAGATTTTTCTCTTTTGTTGCATGTATAACTGATTGATACTATGATTCTGCCAGGGTGGCTTGTCTTTTGAGTTTGTCTTATTCTTAATACGAGTGGGCACAGCTTGTTCTATATAGCTATCAATATGGCTGTACCAAGGTTTTGTAAATAGCTCAACTTATGCTATGGTGTTTACTGGATTTGGGGAGTCCTTGAAATTTAGCCAAGGTGTCACTCAGTAGAGACAGGTCAGCCTTGGAATAGTTCCTAACGGTTTTTGGTTTAGCTGGATACCCAGATTTAATCTTTATAATACTGCCTTAGGGTCAGGTCAGAAAAGTACAGACATTACATTGGGTGAAGAACATCATCCCCCCATGTTTGAGAGTATAAGGTCAAGGATGTTTGTACTCTTGGCAGAACAGCCCAACTGCTCCATTATGATGGTATTAAATTTTAGGAATCGCTGGGCTTGAGAGCATTAGAAGTTGTGTAAGATTCCCAATCTACAGAGGGGTAGCTGAGATCTCCCAAAAATATCATTTTGGTTTGAATGGTGAAGGACTCTAGTACACTGAGATAGGCAGTATGGGTTTCCTGGGACACGTAGGGGGACCTATAGATTGCAAGGATATGGTACGAGACCCTGTTTATGGTGAGTTGCACTTGTTATGTGTTCCAGTGGGTCAGAAACCTTAACTTGTCTGGATGCAAGGTTAGTTTTAATGTAAACTGAAACTCCTCCACCTTTAGTTCCCTTTTGTTCAGTAGCTGGTCTAAAGGTGTGAAAGGCATTATGACCTTGCATTGCCAGAGTACTCTGAGACTTAAAAACCATGTTTCCATTACTACACAGATGTCTAGGACTCTCCAGGGACAGGAAGGCTTGCAGGGAGTGGAGTTTCTTGTTAAGACTTCTAGCATTTAGCAGTACCATCTTCAGCTATTTCTTCATAGGTTCAGTTAAATCAGGAGGGTTATCCGTTTGGCACAGTGCCTAAAAAAAGGCAATATGGTTGCAGAAAAGGCCAATATCCAAAAGCCTAGATGGGGATAAGCGTGGTCTGTCAACTATGTTCTCCCAGGCCGTCAAATGTTGTACCCCCAGGATAGAATCCAGAAGCTAAGCCAATTGTTAAAAACTAATAATTTTCTGTTGGTAATGTGGCATCATCCATGGAGAAGGTAGTATGCTGCTCAGTGCTAGGCTCATATCTGCCAGAGACACAATCAGTGAGTTAGATCATATCTCACTTCATACAGTCAAGGGAGGTATGTCACTAGTCATTAACACACACATGGACTATGACAAAGTTATACTGGTGCTTGTAGTTCAGTGACCTGATTTCCTGTGTGACTTGACGGATCCTAGTCCCGGAAAGGCAGTCGTAACTCTGTGCTTACTCAGGCTGGTGAAGGGGACATCTGTGTGCCTCACTATAGAATCACCAATGATCAGCAAATTAGGCTGTGCTCTGGTTTGCCTTAAGAGTTTAACAGCAGTGGCAATGGATACAGTGTTACTATGTGTAGCTGTGGGTGGTGACTTAATGGAGCTGTTTATGCGATGGCTGAGGACACTTTTTGATTTTGCTGTGCAGGAGGTCTTACGAGTTTTAGGAAGGTTACTTTAAGTGTCTCAGCATAAGTAGTTTTGTGTGTATGGTTTTTACCCTGTGCAGTAGGCATGGTGCAAGTGTTACAGACAACCTCTACAGTATTAGATTTGGTTGTATGAGAGAGTTTTGTCTCTTGCGTTAGTGTATTTACACCTCTCGCATACTTTATCGGTTTTATTAATAATAAGTGGGTTGTCACTGTACATCAGGTAGTTACTACAATGTCTCAGAATACCCATCTCAACCAGACTGGACATAGAGAGAGAGTAGGGAACTGCACATGATGGGCTACTGATGTACTAGGGAAGAGTGAAGGAAATTTAAACACTGAATAAGTCCAATAAGACAAAGAACTTGATCAACACTCAGCTATGCACTAGTAGTTAAAAATCTGTCCTGATAGTAAGGGCATTTTAAGGGAAACTCGCACTGCGAGAAATTGGTGTTTACACAGACTACAAGGGGGAATTATGCTATGAGATATCAGCTTCTATACAGATCACTGCTAGGCACTGCTGCTTGGGGAATAGTTCTAACTAAATACTGTAAAAAAGGTTTAAAAAAAAATGCAGATATTCACCACAAACACTCCTCTTAAGTAGCATGAGCACCAAATGTTGCCAAACACTCCAGGCACAGAGATTCAAATTTTTATACAAGCTAGCCTTCTAGTCAATCGGATAAAGCCACAATATGACTTAAAACAATTCCCAGCTCATAAGAACGTAGGCTATCCATCCTCTCCTGCCACAGGAGTGTAGACCACAAACCTTCCCATTGTAATTTTTCTTCTAAATGAAAGATATCAATGGCAATGTGCATCATAGAGTCCTACAATATTCAGTATCCAGTAGAAGCAAATTCTGAAATTCACCTTCAAAACTCGCTAAACCTATTTACTGTGCGCTTTCCCCTCTGTATCTGCTGCACTGTACTTTTCCATCTCTAAAACTGTCCCAATAACTTTTATTCTTCCCTCCAAATCCCCTCCACTTACAGCACTGTTCAAATACTTGATTCTTCTATAACTGCACAGTTCAAGAAACTATAGCACTTGAGTCATCTTTTCTCTAAATTAAACAAATATACAAATTGAAAATCTATTTTTTATCTTTATTGCCTACTACACTGTGCAAAAAATTCTGGCATCCATGCCTCCAGTGCTCAGCCCCAGCACTGTGGCAACTGTGCACAGCTGTTGTACATTGCAAATAAAATATGCCATTTGTCTCTCCACTGCTCAACAATGACATAGTGCTGTGTTACTCTATATAGAATTTTACCACACTTACATTGTAGTAATACTAATTAGTCGGAAATAATATATCAGCAAATACCACACCACTACTGTACTACTGCTACTGCAATAATTACTGTACATCATCACAGCACTAATTCTTCTGGAAGCTCTTGCTAAGGGCCGTGCTCTATCAAGTTATGTTACTGGCAAACTGGGACAGCATCATTACTCATTAGTAAGCTCCACTGTGCTAAACAGGTCAATTTTTGGCTAAGCTGTGTGATGTGCTACTGAAATACAAATAAAGATTACAAGTAATAGTTAACCTAACGCCAGTTCCAAATGCGGCAAAACCTTATCAGCTTCAAATATGAGTAAATATATTCACACTCTGGCTAATATGAAACTGCAGTCTACTATAACCCTTTCCATAGCCAGTTTGAAAGCAATTGAGGCAGTACAGAAACTGTTTACCAAAAACACATCGCTGCTGCCACAACACTATTCTATATGTCAGAAGTGTTAAGTACTTAATGAGTCTGGAGGCCTTACTCTCTCAGCATAATATATTTGATAAACATCAAAGACACACATTGCAAAGCACCTCAAATAAATTTACTTATGTTGAGGTGGCTAAAGTTGTCACTACTTCAAGCTTCCTATAATTAAAACTATGAAGTCTTCATCACAAGGCCATAGCTCTACATCAACACATACTTCAGCAACCACTACACATAATTCAGTGAGTCACATGGATGCATGCCACGAGCCCTCATGGCCTACAATGGATGCACGCAGTATATGAAATGTTTTTCTAATTTTAGACTCGCTTGTAATGTACACTGACTCTACTCTCATAGACAGAACAAGAATAGGATGGCAGCTGTCTTTACAGAAGCAAGGGGGCATGATGCTTCAAGGCCTCTAAGGGTTCCTCCATCCATCCATCCTCAGCTCCTTTTCCCGTTTTGTACATGGGGATGGGGGGGTGTCACTTCAGCAGTGACTATCATCTTGAGCCAAGGTTTACACCGCCGGATGGCTAGCCTTGTCACGGTAGTTCATTCATACACTCACCCGCACACACACTCACTCCTAGGACCAATTTAGAATGTCCAATCCACCTACTGCATGTCTTTGGAATGTGGGATGACTCAGCCTTGATAAATACAACTACAACCTGTTGGTGGCCCATTAAGGGGTGAATGAAACTAGGTTGCTCCACACCCAAGCAGAAATAAAGGATATGATTGCCCTTGCTCTGCATGTGGAAGAGGCATGAAAGACATTTGTTCTAATTGGCATCATACCATTGCCTACAAGGTAATTGGCTTAAATATCTGACATAGTAGCTTCTGTCATTCTACGGAGATTCAGTGTATGTCTGCTTGGGCCAAGGTAGTTGAGAGGACCTTCTACTTCAAAGTCTGCCTACTTGACATTCACATTTACCAAATTCCAATTCAAAACATATTAAGGTGGCTTTAATCAAGGCCTGAAGTTTTAATAAAAAATGTCCAGGTTGAGGCTCTCCTGTAAAATGAATAAATGTAGATGTGTGTATATTAACACAGGCATAGCTTCACTCAAATGCAAGCTTCCCCTCTATTCCTAGGTTTAATGACTATAATGCATTTTAGTGACAATTATGCATTCAGACTTAACGGCACCTGTGGTGTGTTTTAGTCTTTGTTTGTGATTCCCATTATAATCAAAGCAGATTCTTTATGATCCTTTTTTGAAATTCTGGAAATCCAAGTCACTATAAATGAAATTAATTACCACTTCATAGCCAGTTACTGCTCTCCCTTCCTTATCCTCCAATGAAAATGATAGCTACCTTAATACCATAACCAAAAGCCCTATAACCTCAAATATACTTACTCTAGATAACTTCAGTTACCCTGCAAGTAACTGGGTCACTTAACACTACACATGGAAAGCATGTCCAGTGCTTTCTTGATTCTGTAAATGCAAACTACCCAGAACAGTTGGTAAACATACCAAGCAGGGCCATCCTAGATCTTGCCATTATTAATGTTGCATTTCTACAACTTCAGAGATATCTTCCTTACTTACTAAATATGACCACAAATCAGTGATTTTTCACATGAAAGGTTGGAGTTACTTTCCAAAGAAAGACAGCATTTTTCAAGGACTTCTCAATGCAGATCTCCCGCAGTTAATCAGTGACCTGAATAATTTCCATGGCACCTCTACTCAGACTAACCGTATAAACAGAGGGTTAGCATTTAGCTCAGAGTTCTACTCTCATCTAAACAGCTGTACACAGACAGCAATACCTACACCAGTAGGAGAAACACAAGGAAATTAAAAAAATATAGTGGAATTCTCATAGAAAAATGCTACAAAAGGAAGAAAGTTAAAAGTTCTTACAGATGCTCACAATTCCCTGTCCTTAGAGGGCACAACCATGCAGATACCAGAAAACCCAGAGATGATTATGAACTCAGCGGTCACTGACCCTAAAAGTATCTGCAGATCCTTCTTTAAATGTGTCTGAAAGTTAAGAAATACCACTCATCAATGTTTTGATTTGATTCATAAGGAAACAAGTGATGTTCTAGTTACCTCACCCACCATCAGACTCCCCTGATTCCTCAGATCCAGCCTCTAAACACAACCACTTTGGGATGAGGAGACCTAGCAGCCCTATTTACAATGAAGAACTAGACTTCCATAAGCCCTGAAACATATGAGGAAACAATAATTAGTACCAAGTCATTCTATCAGAACCTCTATTAACCTCTAACAGAAGGTCTTGCAACATGCTATTTCCCCAAAGGCTGGAGAACAGAGATTGTAATACCCATACATAAAAGATGCCCAGCCAATGATTCTAGCAATTACAGACTCCTCCATCTTCTTGAGTCTTTTTTATAAAAAGTCATGGAATGTACCATTTATGATCTTATAAATCCAAATACTGACATTCAATTAGCCCTAGATCTACATTAACTTGCCTTTATCAGAAGCAGATCCTGCCTCCTTAACCTTGCAAACTTCTTCAAAAAGGGTAACTGAAGGTTATGTAGTGCACCTTTGGCATATTTGATCTGTACAAGTTTTTCGATTCTAGCCCCAACACAGACATTGTAGATAAACCGGAGAACCTAAATCTCAACCCACATACAAAGAAGTGGCAGGCAAACTGATTGCTGAACAGAACACATGGCATCATAGCTGCTGCAAGCACCAGCCTAGAAAGTAAGAATGTCACAAGTGGGATTCCTCAAGGCTCAGTAATGGATCCTCCTCTTTTTGGCATTTCTTTCTTAGATCTATAAGTTAGCACCCTAAGCCTCTGGTTAATAAAATTTGCAGATGACTGCAAGCTAGGGGCTGTTATTCACCCACCCATCACTGTGAAGGTACTCCAGGAGGGGATGGACTATGTAAAAGACTAGTGCAAGGACAGTGGGCTCAAATGTTATGCCAAAAAATGTAGCATAGTCTATTTTGGTACAAGACATTTCATTTAAAGCTCAGTGTTATCACAGCTCCCTGCAATTGTATGACTGATTTACTATTCTTTCATCATTGTTTCTCCAATGCAGTTAACTTCTCCTACATGGCCTAATAACCAATATTCATCTTATTCAGAAAAAGTTTTACTTGAACTGCACTCATGCTCTTAACTGCCCCATTTTCGAACATAACAGCCCTTAGGTTATGTACCTATCGAACCATACCACTCAAATGGAGAAATGGCAGCGTTACCTAACCAAACAAGCCATGGGCCTCAAGCACCTTTGTTATCCAGACTAAATGGCCGCACTCTTTGTATTCTACTTCCTACAGACTCAATGTTTGGCCATGAAAGATCCCACTCTACTAGAACTATTATGTCTTCGTAGAACTATTGGCTCCTCAAACACATATACAAAGGGCTCATGCATATGATGCAAAGCAGTACCCTAGCTACATTCAAATATGTGCTTAAATGAGTAAAAACAGCTCTCAGAGGTAGGGACTTAGAACATATCTTTGACTGTAGGGAATACTGTTAGCAATTGCTTTTAACATAAAAAACCCAGGTTTGAATAATGTGTTAAATTTTAAATGTCAGTCACAGAACAGCTGCTTTGCAATATCGATCTGTTGAATTTGTGGCAAGGTTTCTAAATATTTCAGGTTTAACTGTTTTATGCTTATTTGAAAGTTCCATTTAAAAGTCTATTTTTATTTGTTTGCATTAATATTTTGCCTGGTCATTACATCTGATCATATTAATAGTTCAGATTAGCCATAATATATGATCATGTGATTTCTAGCTTGTTTATTTAATTAATGCCTGCTGTTACACTTATTTATTTTATTTTACATTTGTTGAGAGAACAATTTTTTTAAAAAACATAGTTTTAAGGACAGACTTTTGACATACAATTTCCATAGAAGAGACTTTGACATACATATTAACTAACAGATAGGATACATTTGTTCTCTACAATATATTACATTTTAGAAGTTAGTCCTAAGTTTAGAATGCCTGTGACAGATTTACTATTACAGTAAAAGCAGAGAGACGTAGAAAAAGGCTCTGAGAGAGCAGATGATGCTCGCTATAGTTGAGAAGGATAACAAATTGATTCACTATATGTCTTCGCCTGGTTTTAGTTGAGAAGGACAACAAATTGATTTACAATATGTCTTCTCCTGGTTTTAGTTACTTATGGAGAGCTCCGCATTGCTGGGGTAGGTCTTCCCTAACCCCTGCAGAGATGGGATGAGCAGTAGATTGACAGTCCTAAGTGGGTACAGTACTATGACTGGTTGGCTTAGCAGAGTTACTTAAGTTAGGTGAAGTGTTCTAATGAGACATTAGCCAGGGGGGATACAGGAGCACAGCTGATTATTCAAAAAGTGAGTTTTCACAAGTTTCTTGAACTGTGATGGGGATTTGCTGTCAGTTATGTGGGCAGGAAGGAAGTTCCAGGTTTTTGCTATACAGTGGCTGTAGACAGTCTTACCAGCTTCATTGTTATATTTGGTTACTTTGAAAAGGTTTTGTGCGCTAGACCTCAAGGGTCTGGCGGTTGTATAGGGTTGCAAAAGATTTTGTAGGGCTGGGGTGTTTTCAGAGTTATGTATTATTTAGTGGGCTAGTGATAGTTGATGGAGTTGAAGTAGTAGAGGTAAGTTCTAGCCAATTGAGTTTTTTTAGGCATTCACAGTGATGTGTTCTGATGGGAGAGGTTGTAGCGAATTTGGCTATCTTATAACAACTATCAAGTTTGTTTAGGTCGGATTTGCGGAGATTTGCAAGCATGGGGGAGGCATAAAGTAGGGTGGATAGTAGGGGAGTCCTTGCTATTATAGCTTTGGAGTGGTCAGTGAGGAATTTTTTTTACAGCGATATAGTAGGCCACGTTTTTTATGTACTTTTTATGGTTATAGAAATATGTAGGTCAAATTTAAGGTGATTATCTACTTCAACCCCTAAGAGTTTGGAATGATTTGTGGGGGTGATTGCAGTCTTGTTAAAGGAGGAGATGAAGAAAGAATCAGTGGGGAGGTGTGGCTCTGTGGGAGCTAAAGAATACTAGCTTTGTTTTACTTCGGTTCAGAATGAGGCTTTGGTTTGTAATCCAAGTTTCTACTAGGGAAAAGCATTCTTGTGTTAGGGAGTGAAGGATGTCAATTGATTTGGATGCGCATATTGTGGTGGCATCATCTGCATATTGTACTACTGAGACTTTAGGAATCCTGTTTGGGAGCTGATTGGTGAAGAGGGTAAAAGAAGTGGCCCCAGGATGGAGCCTTGGGGTACTCCTAGGGAGACTGGTTGAGAGTTGATTTTGCTTGTTTCCTTCCCTCTAGGTAGTTTTTGAACCGGAAGATGGCAGGGGTAAGTAAGGTTTAGAGTTGCTAGTGAAAGGAGGAGTTTATTGTGGTTAACCATATTGAATGCTTTGAACAAGTCAAGGAAGGTGGCAGATACAAGGAGTCCGCTGTTTCTGAGTATTGACAATGCTGGTGAATTCTGTTAGTGTGGCGGAGGTGCTATGGAAGAGTCTAAAGCCATGTTGTTGTGTTGCTATTAGATTATTTTCTAGAAGATACTTCATTAGGCGCTTGTGTATTATTCTCTCTCACATTTTTAGATAAAGGGGGTAGCATGGCTATAGGGCTGGAGCGAGAGTTCCAGGGAGGTTCCCTCTATGTAGAGAGATGGTGTGTGATATTTTCCATAGCTTGGGTACTACACATTTGGAGATGGAGCTGTTAATTAGGATGGACAGGATATGACATGGCTTCTGCAGCCAGGTGGAGGTATTCAGTGGTTAATTTATCTGCGGCTAGAGATGCTGGTTTGAGCTTGCGAAGTAGTTCTACTATGGATTTGGTTGGTTCTGGGTGGAAGCTAAACTTGGGGCAATTGCTAGTTGGGGGGGATTTGCAGGGGTGGGGATGTCATAGGGTTGGCTGTTTGCAAGGGTCTGGATGGTTTCTATAAAGTATTTATTAAATTGAGTGGGGATGTCTTCTTGGTTATCTATTTTTGGGGTTGGGGTAGTTGTTTTAGCTGGTTGTAGAACAGAGTTAACTGTTGCCCAAAATTTTTGTGGGTTGTTCCTCTACTTATCCTGTAACTTTTGGTAGTAAGATGTTTTGTCTGTTTTGGTGAGGTTTTTGGCTTTGCTACGTAGTTCAATGTATATTTGTTTGTTCAATTGGCATTTACAGCTGAGGTAGTTGGTCCAGGCCTAGTTTCTTTTTTTGAGTGATTTTGTGTCTGGGGTTAACCAGGGGGCATATTTAGTTTTAATTCTTGCTGTTCTGGGGGGGGGGGGTGATGGTTAAGGGTGTTTAAGAAGGTAGTATTGAAATACAGTACAGCTTCTTCAAGAGGTAGGTTTTTTAGGGGGATCCAGTTGTACATTTTTAGGTCGTTTATAAAGTTGGAACGGTTTAAGTGTTTTTTTTTTTTGTTTCTAATTAGGCGTGTAAATATTTGGGTCAGTTGTGGTGATTTTGATCTGAGTTAGAATGTGGCTTGGTGGTCAATCAGGGTGTCTGGTAGACACTCTGCTAAGGATATCAGTGATGGGTGGGATACGAGTATCCAATCTAGAGTGGATTGGTGCTTGGTTCTCTTGTCTGCTCTTGTGGGGCAGTGATGAGTTGGGTTAAAACATTAATTAATATATATATATATATATATATATATATATATATA